>NC_058419.1:52875756-52915781 GCF_002201575.2 Neomonachus schauinslandi
TGTGTGTGTGTGTGTGTGTGTGTGTGTGTGTGTGTGTGTGTGTGTGTTGAGCTGAATAAGTTCCTCATTTATTTTGGATATTAACCCTAATTGTTTATATCATTGGCAAATATCTTCTCCCATTCAGTAGATTGTCTTTTTGTTTTGTTGATGTTTTCCTTTGCTGTGCAAAAACTTTTTTTTTTAAAGATTTTGTTCATTTATTTGACAGAGAGAGAGAGAGCACGAGCAGGCGGAGCAGCAGGCAGAGGGAGAGGGAGAAGCAGGCTCCCCACTGAGCAGGGAACCCAACGTGGGGCTTGATCCCGGGATCCTGACCTGAGCTGAAGGCAGACGCTTAACTGACTGAGTGACCCAGGTGCCCCTGTGCAAAAACTTTTTATTTTGATGTACTCTCGATAGTTTATTTTTCCTTTAGTTTCCCTTGCCTTAGGACACATCCAGAAAAATGTTGCTATGGCCCATGTGAAAGAAATTACTGTCTGTGTTCTCTTCCAAGATTTTTATGGTTTTAGGTTTCATTTAGGTCTTTAATCCATTTCAGTTTATTTTTATGTATAGTGTTAAAAAGTGGTCCAGTTTCATTCTTTCACATGTAGCTGTCCAGTTTTACCAGCACCATTTATTGAAAAGAGATTGGCTTTTGAATGGAGAATTCAATTCTTTTACATTTAGAGTAATTATTGATAAGTAAGGACTTACTAATGCCATCTTACTGGCTGTTTTGCAGTCCTCTTGTTTCTTTCTTCCTCTCACTGTCTTCCTTTGTAAATAGATGATTTTCTCTACTGGTATGCTTTGACTCTTTTTTTATCTTTTGTGATACTACTGTAGGTTTTTGCTTTGTGGTTACCATGAAGCTTACATAAAACAGCTTATATATATAATAGTCCATTGCACACTGATAACCATTTAACTTCAATTGCAACCCAAAATATACACTTTTAATTTTTTATGTATTTGATGTCACCATTTACATTCTTTATGTTTATATTCATTAAAAATTGTAATTATAGCTGTTGTTTAATACTTTTGTCATTTTACCTTTATATTTGGGTTAAGTAGTTAGCACACTACCATATTATAGTATTAGAGTACCCTGAATCCGACATATACTAACCTTTACCTGTGTTTTGTACATTTCCATATGTTTTAGTGTTACTAATTAGCATCATGTTATTTCAACTTGAAGAACTACTTTCTACATTTCTTGTAAGGCCAGTTTAGTGGTAATGACTATATCAGCTTTTGTTAGGAAAAGTCATCGTATTGCCTTCACTTCTAAAGGGCAATTTTGCTGGAAAAATATTCTTGGTTGACACTTTTTTTTTTTCTTTCAGCACTTTGAATATATCATCCCATACTCTCCTGGCCTGCCAGGTCTCTACTGAGAAAACCACTTATGGCTTTATGGGCATTTCCTTTTATAAGTTTTTTTTTTTTTTTCCCCTCTCTTACTGCTTTTAACATTTTCCCTTTGTCTTTGATTTTAGACAGTTTTTTTTTTTAATGTGCTTTGGAGAAGATTATTTTGGATTGACATATTTTGGTGGCCTATTAACTTTATAAACTTTGATATCCAAATCTCTACTAGGTTTGGGAAGTTCTGAATCTTTATTTCTTTAAATAAGTTTTCTGCTCATTTCTCCCTCTATTTTCCTTCTGGATCTCCAATTATGTGTACATAGTTTCTCTTGATTGTTTCCCATAAATCCCATAGGATTAGTAATTTAAGGAAATAGTAATGATTAGAGCAGAAATAAATGATAGAGAAACAAAAAGGGTAGAACAGATCAATGAAACTAAGAGCTGGTTCTTTGAAAGAATTAATCAAATTGATAAATCTCTAGCCAGACTTATCAAAAATAAAAGAGGAAAGACCCAAATAAATTAAATCATGAATGAAAGAGGTGAGATCACAACCAACACTGCAGAAATACAATTACAAGAGAATATTATGAAAAAAATTTATGCCAAAAGAGTGGGAAATCTGGGAAAAAATGGACAAATTTCTAGGAACATACAAACTATCAAGACTAAAATAGGAAGAAATAGATAATTTGAACAGACCCATAACCAACAAAGAAATTGAATTAGTAATAAAAAATCTCCAGGGCCAGATGACTTCCCAGGGAAATTCTACCAGACATTTAAAGAAGAGTTAATAACTATCATTCTCAAACTGTTGCAAAAAATAGAAATGGAAGGGAAAGTTCCAAACTCATTCTGCAAGGCCAGCATTATCTCGATTCCCAAAGCAGACAAAGACCTCACTAAAAAAGAGAATTACAGGCCAATATCCCTGATGAACATGGATGCAAAAATTCCCAACAAGATACTAGCAAGTCACATCCAACAACATATTAAAGGAATTACTCACCACAATCAAGTGGGATTTATTCTGAGCTGTAGGAGTGCTTTGATATTTGCAAATCAGTGTGAGACACCACATTAGTAAAAGAAAAGATAAGAACCATATGATCCTCTCAATAGATGCAGAAAAAGCATTTGACAAAATACACCATCCTTTCTTGATAAAAAAAAAAAAAATCCCTCCATCATGTAGGGATAGAGGGAACATTCTTCGACATCATAAAGGCCATATATGAGAGACCCACAACTAATATCATCCTCAGTGTGGAAAAAAAAATGAGAGCTTTTCCTCTATGGTCAGGAACAAGGCAGGGTTGTCCACTCTCACCATTACTATTTAACATAGTACTGGATTTCTTATCTTCAGCAATCAGACAATAAAAAGAAATAAAAGGCATCCAAATTGGCAAGGAAGAAGTCAAACTTTCACTATTTGCAGATGATATGATACTCTTTGTAGAATACCTGAAAGACTCCACCAAAAAATTGCTGGAACTAATACATGAATTCAGCAAAGTCACAGGTTATAAAATCAGTGTACAGAACTCAGCATTTTTTTTTCCTCTGATTAAATAATTTCTATTGGGCGCCTGAGTGGCTCAGTTGGTTAAGCGACTGCCTTCGGCTCAGGTCATGATCCTGGAGTTCCGGGATCGAGTCCCACATCGGGCTCTCTGCTCAGCGGGGAGTCTGCTTCTCCCTCTGACCCTCCCCCCTCTCATGCTATCTCTATGTCATTCTCTCTCTCAAATAAATAAATAAAATCTTTAAATAATTTCTATTGATGTCTTCTAAGTGACTGATTACTTTTTATGGTTGTTCAAGTCTGCTATTGAAACTCCTTATTCAATTCTTCAGTTTAGTCATTGTTTTCTTTAGCTCTAAAATTTCTGTTTTTTTTTTTTATGCTTCTCTTTGTTGAGGTTCTTGTTTGTTTGTTTTATTTTTTCCTGCTATTATTAAAATGTTTGTGTTTTACTGTAGCTCTCTGAAAATCTTTAGAACAATTATTTTTAATTCTTTGTCAGACATTTCCTGGATCCCCATTTCTTTGGGGTTAATTACTGGAGTTTTACTGTATTTCTTTGGTAATATGTTTCTCTGATTCTTTATGATCCTTGTAGCCTTGCACAGGTGTTTTTGCATTTGAAGAAACTGTCACCTCTTCCAACCTTTATGGACTGAATTTCATAAGGGAAGACATTCACTTGTAGTTGTGGCATGCTTGAATATGCTGTAATCCTGGGTTTAGTGGTGTAGGGTGACAAATACAAGGGCATGTGTCAGCACCAGGTCTGGGAGAATATAATTTCTCTTTAGCTCAGCCTGCTGGACTTGGCAGAATTGACAACTATTTGGTCTTTTGTGATCACTATGGGTAGTCCACCATGGCTGCCTGTGCTGTTGTGGTCCTTAGTGGGGCCTCTAGTTTCAGCAGCTAAGGGCCAGGGTAGGCAAAGGTGGTGTCTAGAGCCAGTATTGTGCACATACTTGGGTTTAAGGGCCAGCTCCAGGTACCTATGTAGTGTTAGTGGCTTAATGCAGACACACACATATTGCTGGGTGCCTGGGTAGCAGCAAGGCCTGGAACCAACTAAAAATTCACTTGAAGGTATGGAAACCCTGGCTTGTAATGTGCTTTTTCATAGCTGCACAACTCCCACTTCAGTACGTGCACTGTAATTGAAGCCAGTGACAGTGGATGTAGAGCTGGTGGTATGTAGGTGCACAGATAGTTGCAAATAAGTGTAGTGGCACTAGCCAGTGACATGAGACAGGGCCTGACCTGGTCCCATAAACAGCTGTGGGGGCCCTGGTTGTTAGCATGCTCAACTTGTGTTCACAGTCTCTCTCTAGGCATGAAGTGGAGGTCTGGTGACAGTGTCAGACCAATGAAATACAAATGCACAGCTTCAGAGCCTAGTCCTGAGTATGTGCAGGGTGGCGGAAATCAGCTTTGGGGGTCTAGACTGGTGTTTTAATACTCACACAGCTACAGAGGCCTGAGATAGCTGCTGTTGCAGTCCCTGGGTTTTCTCAAGGGCTGGGGGAATGGAGAGGGAGTAGAGAGGGCCTCAGGCACTAAGTGACAGCTAATGTGAAAGCATGTGAAATTTGCAGCAATCTGTGGCAAGTATACAGGCCATTGGTTTCCTCTTTAGTCAAGCTCTGCTGGGTTTGTCTATAAAGCATTCACTTTAAACCATGATTTATCTTTTTGCATGGATACTATTGGTATGCCCAGTTTTTCTTCTTTGTTTCTAGCCATCTTTATATCTTAGTTTTCCCATTCTGGGTTGGATGAATCTGAGGTGGTCTCTCATGACAATCTTCTTTTCCTGGTGTGGGTAACTTTTTCTAGTTGAGAAGTTCCCTCTTGGTGCTAAGCAAGGCCAGCATGGAGGTTAGAATGTAGACAAAATTAAGCTGTCTTTCTTCTCTTCTTTTGTGGTTATTCTCAAGTTTTTTGTTTCAATTGTTTTGCTAAGATGTCTCAAGTAGACACCAGGAGCTCTCCCAGAGCTGGTTTTGTTCATGGATAGCTGTCTAATTGTTAATTGTTGTTGAGGGATGGAGGCTTGGGTCTCCTATGTCACCATTTTGGTGACTTAATTTTCAATTTTCTTCTGAATGTCTGACATTATACAGATGACCCTAAGGTCTGGATTTCAAGCCTTTATTTATGGACTGGTTGGACATAAATTTCTAGATCCTAATCATTTTTGACCTAGTTCTACACAACATAATAATGTTATAAGTTAAATTGCCCTACTAAACAGTACTATGAAGCCTTTGATAGGCAACATGAACCACTATAAATTGATTTAAAAGTGAGCAAAAGAGTTTTATATTCATAAACAAGCATAGCTGAAACCGTAATCCCAAAACTTCTTAGCTAATTCTGTCTTATGAATTTGAATAGTTACCTAAAAAATAAATTTTTGTCTAGTAAATGTCAAATATAAATACAAAATAAGGGGCAAGTGCAAAAACAGAGGGCAGACAAAATCGGGTGAGGTTTTTTTTTTTTTTATTTGCAAGATAGATTTTTCATTAAAAAAAAGAGGAAATGAAAATGCTCTGAATTGTCCATCCCATGCTCAGTGGAGAGACAAGAATTTACTCTGATTCTGAGTCAAATCTGCCATTTGCTTGGTCAGCTGTGTTTTCCCCTGGAGCTTGAATATATTCATTAGACTTCCAGTGAAAACAAAATCAGCCTGCAGAAAAAAATGAAATATTTAATTTTAAGCAGTCTTTTTCTATCTTTAATGAATAGACTCCTTAATTTCATTAAAATAAAGAACATGTTTCTGTGGGATCCAAACAAGACCCAACCTGTAGGAGCTGTTAACTATGTGGCAGTACAGAGGACAAGCCCTTGAAAGATAAATGGGGGGAAAAAAAAACCTGTAAAATTTGTTGCCAAAATAGTTGCCCTTCCTTCTTAGTTCATCATATTTTGGTTTTCAGAATGGTTTTGCCCTAGCTTTCTCTTTGCACTTTGTTATCAGGTTTTCTTATGTGTGCAAATTTTTATTTTTTTTAATATTTTATTTATTTACTTGACAGAGAGAAACAGCGAGAGAGGGAACACAAGCAGGAGGAGCTGGAGAGGGAGAAGCAGACTCCCTTTTGTGCAGGGAGCCTGATGTGGGACTAGATCCCAGGATGCTGGGATCATGACCTGAGCCAAAGGCAGACACTTAACGACTGAGCCACCCAGGCACTCCTATGTGCAAATTTTTAAAATGCATAATACACCTATAACTATAGGTATAACTATATAATTATTATTATAATTATTATAATAAGTACAGCCCTCAATATTTTAATAACTTCACAATAAATTTAAAAGAGTTTTTCATATATGTTATTCTTGTTTGATGTTTGGTTCATTCTCTAATAATGTATATTTTATTTTTTACTTTATAAATATTTAAGGATTCCCTCCAAGTATTTTAAATGGTATATTTTAATAGTACATTGAATTTCAGGATCCAGGCTGAATATCTGAAATTCATATTAATGTAACATCCATAACTTTCCAAAATTGCTTTTTTTGCCATAATTCTGCAAATATTCCACAAATATTTGAGGAAAAGATAAGAATATAGAAGAGTCAGCATAATAGTCTTATTTGTTAATAATGGGAAGAATGTGTTTCTGGCATCTACATTCCTTCCTTCAAGAATCAGGTGGGGGTGGGAAAGGGGCTGTTGAAAGGTCAAAAAAAAACCCTTCATATTCCTTAGATATGTCCCGTTTTCCTTGCATCACCTCATTTGAAAATTTACATAACAGTTCAAGATAAAAATAATTATTTAATTGTAAGTGGTCTTTTAAAAATTCTCTTATGATTAAATAAACCATGAGTTAAAATTTATATTTTTAAAGTTCTTTGAATGAGGTATAATTTATGTATGGTGAATATTCCAATCTTACTGTTCAATGTTGATATGGACATATCAAGGAATAGAACAGTGCTCTCAAACTAGAGACTTCCCTCATATGTTTTATTAATTAATTACTGCCTTCCTCTCCACTATCATAAATACCACTTATTTGATTTCATATACCAGAGGTTAGTTTTATTCAAAAGATTATTTTTCCTTTTATTTTAAGGTATAATTTGCATATAGAAAAATTCGTTCTTTAAATGTATAGTTCTGTAAGTTTTGGCAAATGTATATACTCATGTAACCAATACCACCACAATCAAGATATAAAGCAATGTTATCACCTCTCCAAATCCTCTCTTGTCCATTGGTGATCACCCCACTCTCAACCCTGCCCTCCAGCAACAACTAAATTATTTTCTGTTCCTTTAGTTTGGGCTTTGCAAAAATGTCCTAAAAATAGAATCATACCAAATGTAGTGTTTTGAGTTTGTCTTCTTTTTTTAAAATTTAGATTCAAGTAAGTAAACATAGAGTGTATTATTAGTTTCAGAGTAGAGTTTAATGATTCATTAGTTGCATTTAATACCCAGTGCTCATTGTATCAAGTGCCTCCTTAATGCCCATCACCCAATTACCCCATCTCCTCACCCAACTCCCCTATATCAACCTTCAGCTTTTTCCCTATAGTTAAGAGTCTATTATGGTTTGCCTCTCTCTGCTTTTATCTCATTTTATTTTTCTTTCCCTTTCCCAATGTTCATCTGTTTTGTTTCTTAAATTCCACATATGAATGAAATCATATGGTATTTGTCTTTTCCTGACTGACTTATTCTGTTTAGCATAATACACTCTAGTACCATCCACATGGTTGCAAACAACAAGATTTAATTCTTTTTGATGGTTGAGTAATATTCCATTGTGTATATATATACCACTTCTTTATCCATTCATACATTGATAGACATCTGGGCTCTTTCAATATTTTGGCAATTGTGGACATTGCTACTATAAACATTAAGATGCATGTGCCCCTTCAAATCACTATTTTTGTATCTTTTGGATAAATACCTAATAGTGCAATTGCTGGGTCATAGATATTTCTATTTTTAACTTTTTGAGGAACCTCCATTCTGTTTTCCAGAACGACTGCTCCAGTTTTCATTCCAAACAACAGTGTGAGAGGGTTCCCCTTTCTCTGCATCCTCCCCACCATCTGTTGTTTCTTGAGTTGTTAATTTTATTTATTTTTTTAAAAGATTTTATTTATTTATTTGACAGAGAGAGAGACAGTGAGAGAGGGAACAGAAGCAAGGGGAGTGTGAGGGGGGAAGCAGGCTTTCTCCTGAGCAGGGAGCCCGATGCAGGGCTTGATCCCAGGATCCTGGGAGCATGACCTGAGCTGAAGGCAGATGCTTAACGACTGAACCACCCAGGAGCCCCCTGAGTTAATTTTAGCAATTCTGACTAGTGTAGGCAGTATCATATTGTGGTTTTGATTTGTATTTCCCTGATGATGAGTGATGTTGGGCATTTTTTTCATGTGTCTGTTAGCCATTTGTATGTCTTCTTTGGAGAAATGTAGGTTCATGTCTTTTGCCCGTATCTTGACTGGATTTTTTGGTTTTTGGGTGTTGATTTGGTGAGTTCTTTATAGATTCTGGATACTAGTCCTTTATTTAATATGTCATTTGCAAATATCTTCTCCCATCCTGTAGGTTGACTTCTAGTTTTTTTTTTTTTTTTATTGTTTCCTTTGCTGTGCAAAAGCTTTTTATCTTGATGAAGTCCCATTGGTTCCTTTTTGCTTTTGTTTCCCTTGCTTCTGGAAATGTGTCTAGCAAGAAGTTGCTGTGGCCAATATGTAGTGTTTTGAGTTTGTCTCAAAGAGGTTGCTTCTTGTGTTCTCAAAGAGGTTGCTTCTTGTGTTCTCTAGGATTTTGATGGACTCCTACCTCACATTTAAGTCTTTCATCCATTTTGAATTTATTTTTCTGTGTGGGGTAAGAAAGTGGTCCAGTTTCATTCTTCTGCATGTGGCTATCCAGTTTTCCCAATACCATTTGTTGAAGAGACTGTCTTTTTTCTATTGGATATTCTTCCCTGTTTTGTTGAAGATTCGTTGAATATAGAGTTGAGGGTCAATTTCTGCATTCTGTAGTCTGTTCCATTGATGTATGTGTCTGTTTTTGTGCCAGTACCAGACTATCTTGATGATTATAGCTTTGTAATATAGTTTGAAGTCTGGAATTGTGATGCCTCCCATTTTGGTTTTCTTTTTCAACATTCCTTTAGCTATTTGGGGTCTTTTCTGGTTCCATACAAATTTCAGAATTGTTTGTTTCAGCTCTGTGAAAAATGCTGATGTTATCTTGATAGGGATTGCATTGAAATGTGCCTTCTTTTGAGTTAATTTCATTTGAGGCTCATCCACATTGTGTCAAGAGTTCATTTTTTTTTAAAGGACTTATTTATTTATTTGAGAGAGAATGGGAGAGGGGCAGAAGAGAGGGAAAGAGAGAAAACCTCAAGCATACTCCACACTGAACACAGAGCCCACATGGGGTTCCATCCCATGACCCTAAAATCATGACCTGAGCTGAAATCAAGAGTCAGATGCTTAAGTGACTGATCCATCTAGGTACCCCAATAGTTCATTACTTTTTAATGTTGAGTAGGATTTCTTTTTTTACTGCAGACATAATTCCCTTATAATTAATTCTTGCTAGAAAATGGAATTTGATATTACTTACAATTATATCAACATTCACAGAGGCTGAATATCACAGGCATATGGGTATATTATCACCACAAAATGTCTTTACCTCCCAGGTAGTTTTAAGTTTTAGCTATGAAGGTCAGTTATCAGAGTCAAACTTGTTCTTAAGAAGTAGAATTTTTATTTCCATTCAATCAGAGTCTCTTACATCTTTCTGGGCATATTCATTTGTAGATAGGATGAGAAATTGTAACTGGGTTCCTCATATCAGGCATTGTCATGTGATACTCATCTTCATATGTTGCCTAATTTCTTTGGGTTAAAAGGTGACTCACAGAAGGGCCACATAGATGAGCAAGTTCCTTATGGACAAGATTTCATGCATCTTCGGTTTCATCTCCTTGGGGTCCAGCTTTGGCATGAGGCCCTCCATCCAGAACACCTCAGCTTTGCTTCTCTGGCTTCCAGCTGCCATGCTCTGCCCTTCTCAGCACCTTGAGTAGAATTCCATTATGTAGATGTACCACAGTATGTTTATCCATTCCTCAATTTAGGAATATTTGAGTTGCTTTCAGTCTTGGATGATTGTAAACACAACTGCTATGAACATTTGCACACAGATTTTTGTGTGAATATTTACTTTCAATTCATATGAATAATACCCTAAATGTGAACTTTTTGTTTTCAAGTCATATGGGTAAATACTTAGAAGAGATATTACTGGTAAGTGCATATTTAACTCTTAAAAACTGTGAATTTTTTTTCAAAGTGGTTATACCTTTGTACATTTAAATCAGTACTGCATGAGAATGTCAGTTACTCCTCATCTTTGATTGTTCTTGGTATTGTCAGTTTAATGCAACTAATGAATCATTGAACATTATGTCAAAAACTAATGATGGCTATTTGAATTTAAATAAAATAAATAAATACATAAACCAAATAGTAGAAACAAACAGTTTAGACATTATGATATATTTATAGCAGTATTTTACTGTGGATTTAATTTGCATTTCATTAATAACTAATGATGTTGATCATTTTTTTCATGTGCTTATTTTCCACCATTATATCTGTGGTTAAGTGTTTAAATATTTTGCCCAATATGTTTGGGATGATAGATTTTTATTATTGACTTTTGAGAAGTCTTTTTATATTCTGGATGAAAGTACTTTATCAGATATATTACTTGGAAATACTTTCTCATAGACTGTGACTTTTTTATTCTTTTAATATTATCTTTTGAAGATTTATGATAAAATCCAATTATTTTTTCTTCTATAGAATGTTTTCATTTACAGAAAATTTTTGTTTTCTCTAAGATATTTACTTTTAACATAAGTTTACAAAGATTTTCTTCTATGTTTTTCTAACAAACTTTTATAATTTTATGTCTAAGTCTGTAGTCCATTTTTCCATGTAGTTTTAAATTTCTTCTTTCCTTTCCTGGTTGTGTAGTAGCATTGTATTTATCCTCCATGTATTTGTGGTCTTTTGAGATTTTTTTATTGTTACTGACTTCTAGTTTCATAGTGTGTGTGTAGGTGCATGGTACAATTTCAATCTTTTTGTATTTGGTGAGGCCTGTTTTGTAACCTAATATGTGATCTATTCTGGAGAATGTTTCATGTGCACTTGAAATGAATGTGTATTCTGTTGTTTTATGGAGGAATGTTCTGAACATATCTGGTCCAGTGTGTCATTCAAAGCCATTGTTTCCTTGTTGATTTTCTCTTTAGATACTCTGTCCATTGGTATAAGTGTGGTGTTAAAGTTCCCTATTATTTTTTTTTATTTTAAATTGAACATTTATATTTCTAATTAATTGTTTTATATATTTGTGTGCTCTCCTGTTGTGTGCATATCTGCCTACAATTTTTACATCTTTTTGTTGGATCATTCCCTTTATTATTGTATAGTGCCCTTCTTTATCTCTTATTCCAGCTTTCGTTTTAAAATCTACTTTGTCTGTTATTAGTATTGCTACAATGGCTTTCTTTTGACATCCATTTGCATGATAAAAATTTCTCCGTCCCCTCACTTTCAATCTGCAGGTGTCTTTAGGTTTAAAATAAGCCTCTTGTAGGCAGTGTATAAATGGGTCTTTTTTTTCATCCATTCTGACACCCCATGTTCTTTGATTAGAGCATTTAGTCCATTTACATTCAAAGTAATTATTGATAGATATGTATTTGTTGCCTTGTCACTACTTGTTTTTTGGTTTTGTCTGAAGATTTTCTCCAATCCTTTCCTGTCCTTCCATCATGGTTTACTGATTTTCCTTAGTGATATATTCAGATTTTTTTCCTTTGTATGTTTATTAGTCATTTGTGATATATGGTTTCCAATAGATTTATATGTAACATCTTCTGAAAACAGCAGTGTATATTATGTTGATGATCATTCATGTTTGAACTCATTATTTTCTCGTCCCCTCCCCATGTTTCAGGTATATATTATATTTCTGTCCTTTTTTTGAGTGAGTTCCATGACTGATTTTTATAGAAATATTCTTTTTTACTTCTTTTGGGATCCCTGCCTTTAAATGTAACTTTTTATCTCTCCTTTCCACTCAAAGTGCTCCATTTAATATTTCTTGTAATGCTGCTTTAGTGGTCACAAACTCTTAGTTTTTGTTTGTCCTTCTATTTGAATTTCTTATTCCTTCTATTTGAATGGTTGCTTTCCTGGATATAGCATTCTTGCCTGTAGATTTTTTACCATTCAGCACTTTGAATCTATCATGCCACTTTCTTCTGTCTGCCAAGTTTCTGTTGAAAAATCTCAGCTAGCCTTATGGGTATGTCCGTATAAGTTAAGGACTTTTATCTTGCTGCTTTTAAGATTTTTTTTCATTATCACCATAATTTGCAAATTTAATTAAAATATGTCTTGGTGTTGGACTGCTTTGGTTGATTATGATGGGAGTTCTCTGTGCCTCCTGTATCTGGATGCCTATATCTTTCCCTAGATTAGGGTAGTTTTCAGCTATTATTTTTTCATACAAATTTTCTGCCCCTCCCCCATCTTCTTTTTCTGGAACTCCCATAATATGAATGTTCTTACATTTGATGGAGTCACTGAATTCCCTAAGTCTCTTCTCATGTTGCATAATTTTTCTTTCTCTCTTTGCTCAGTTTCATTGCTTTCCATTACTTTGTCTTGTACATCATTAGTTTGTTCCTGTGATTCTTCCATCCTGCTTTTCATTGCATTAAGTGTGTTTCCAATCTCATTTATTTCACTTTTCATCTCCAACTGATTTTTTTTATTTTTTCTATTTTTTTTATTATGTTAATCACCATAGTTACATCATTAGTTTTTGATGTAGTGTTCTATGATTCATTGTTTGTGTATAACACCCAGTGCTCCATGCAGAATGTGCCCTCTTTAATACCCATCACCAGGCTAACCCATTCCCCCACTCCCCTCCCCTCTAGAATCCTCAGTTTGTTTTTCAGAGTCCATAGTCTCTCATGGTTTGTCTCCCCCTCCGATTTCCCCCCTTCATTCTTCTCCTCCTGCTATCTTCTTCTTCTTTCTTTTTTAACATATAATGTATTATTCCAACTGATTCTTTGTAACTATTTTATCTCTGTAACAAGGGTCTCACTGATGTCTTCTATTCTTTTGTCAAGTCCAGTGATTATCTTTATGGTCGCTGCTTTAAATTGTACATCAGGCATTTTCCTCTTTTTCTTAGCTCTCTGGCTATGGCCTTATCTTGTTCTTTCATTTGGGATAAATTTATCTGTCCTTGCATTTTGTCTGTCTTTGCCTTCCTCTGTGTGTTAGAAGATCCAATTATGTTTCCTGTTTCTGAAAGTAATGGCCTTATGAAGAAGAGGTCATGTAATGTCCAGGGCTTGTTGTTTCAGGGAGTGTCTCTAGTGTGTGCTGCATGTGCCCTGCTGTTATGTTTTGGCTGCTCTATCCTTCAAGCCAGTCGTCTCCAGAGGCTATTCTTGCCCACTGTGTGCAGTGTTGGTCTCTGGCCTGAATGTGGAGAGTTTTAACTAGGTGTGCTCCAATCTGCTTGTGAAATGAGACCTGTCACCACCTCCACTGAAACTGAGGCCATAAAAACTCTGGTTGGGAGATATGGTGTGAGCAGAGGTTTCTGCTTGTCTTTTGGGGGAGGGGCCCACCTTGCTGGGACTGAGGCAAATGTGACTGAGAAAGGAAGTTCCACCAGAGTGCAGGGGTGTAGTGCTTAGTGTGAGCAAGTTAGGCAGCCATTGTTAATACAGGGATGCTTCCCACATGTAGCTCTGTTTATGTGAAGAACAGGGAAAGGAAATGATGCTATAAAGCTCTATAAAGCTCCTTTATTCCTGGAAAAGTATCTTATGTCAAATAATGAAATCTGTTCCAAAAGGAACTGGCTTAAAAGTGCAAGCAAAATAGGTGCAATGCCATCATTATTGTATACGTTTTTTATGTGTCTGTGTATTTTTGTGTATGTTCACTGATGTTTGAAAACTGTATAGGCTTATTTTTATACATGGCTAAAATTTCCCTGTCTCCTCTCTACATTATTCATATTAAAGACAGCTTCTCTTATTGGGCACCTATGGCCAAGGCACAATTTTAAGCTAGTATGTCAACTCACCAAAATAAATAAAATAGAATTGCCCCCTCTTGAAGTACTTACAGTCTTGTAGGACAGTAATCACAAACACATGCCATTTTAACATAAGTTTAGCATGATCAATGTCATAATGGAAGTTCAGACAAGTGGCTTAGATCTATAGGGGAAAGATTAATTCCTTGTGGGGAAATCTGGGAAAGTTTGATAGAGGGGGTTGTCTACCTATCTATCATCTATCTATATATCTATCTATTTATTTATTTATTTGTGTTGGCCAGGGGGTACAGCAGAGGGAGGAGAGAGAGAGAATCTTAAGCAGGCTCCATGCTCAGTGTGGAGCAGGCTCAATATCATGACTCTGAGATCATGACCTGAGCTGAAATCAAGATTTAGATGCTTAACCTACTGAGGCACCCAGACGTCCCAGGGTATTGTTTTTTTAACTTGCACTTTTCAAGGATTGATAAAACTTCAACAGGGTGATATGGAAAGAAAAACATCTCAGGCAAAACTATTACTTTGAGCAAAGTAATGGAAATGGAGTGTACACCATTAAGAAAATAAAAGCCTGATATTCTTTGGGTATAAAGTATATTAGTGATATATGTAGTGGAATCTACTACTTCAGATGTGAGTTAGCGCTAGGACACCTTTAACTTCATTTTCTTCTCTAAGTGTCATATATCACATTTGTCAAATCTTATTCTATCTTCTGTGCAATATCTACTGCATCTCCCCAAAGCTAATTCATTTTTCAGGATCTTTTTATCATTCAATTATAAGCATGTGTTACAATTAGAAGATTCCATCCCTATCTGAATAAGTGATTTGGGAATTTCAAAAATACTGAAAGAACAGTTTATCTGTTCACAAAGGATGCAAGGAATTGTGTGTCCCAAAGTCACATGTTTCCTCTATCTTTAGATGTCTTTCTTTCAATATTAGTGCTTAAGATATTATTGGGAGTGTCAGTTATGGGAAGGGACTAAGATTAGTGTTGTTTTTTGGTAAGAGGTAGCTCTGGGCAATGTGCATTTGGAAGCAACTAGAGCAATGTGTGGCACCCAGTGGATACATAGTAATTTTTTTTTTTTTTGGTTAAGATGGCAAATCACTGCATAAGTCCACCAACTTTGAAAGACCTTCCTACTTCTCCTTTATTTGGAATCATTCTAATTTCTCCCTCTTCTTTTCTCCATTGTCATTTGTTCCACTAAGAGCACATTACACTCTACCTTATGTTTGAGATACAGTAGGTGCTCCATAAATGTTGGATGAATAGGAATGAGTTCAGTTTAATATTTCACTTTATTTTCCATAAATTAATAAGAGAAAAACATTTTTTTGAAATAAATTTATCAATTATTAGTAAAGTCTCCTGAATCAAAAGGGCATCCACTTTTTTCCTGAACCTGGACCATCAGACACAGATTCTCTCTACTGAAAATAGACCATTTTGTCCATCATTTTAAGGCTTAGCTCTAACAGGATGGTTGATCTACTCTGCTTCTTGGTGATTCTGAAGTAGGTTATTGTTAAAACACTCTGAATCTTAGTGGAAAAAAAAGAAAGAAGTATCTAATTAGAAAGAGTTAAATTCAGGGAGAATTTTACAAATATCTATGAATCTGTGATGCCTTATTTCCACCCCCACTAGAAAAGTGATAGCTTTTTTTTTTTAAGATTTTATTTATTTATTTGAGAGAGAATGAGAGACAGAGAGCATGAGAGGGAGGAGGGTCAGAGGGAGAAGCAGACTCCTTGCTGAGCAGGGAGCCCGATGCGGGACTTGATCCTGGGACTCCAGGATCATGACCTGAGCCGAAGGCAGTCACTTAACCAACTGAGCCACCCAGGCGCCCCGAGAAGTGATAGCTTTTAAATAAATAGAGGAGTCAACTATTGGGGCACCTGCAAGTTGAGTTTGTTCCCCTTTAAACTTTCTAATCTGTTCAATGCAAGGTTCTTAAGAAGTTTCTAATAAGAAAATTTCTGCCTTGGAAGGGGGGCATAATTTGACTTGTCATTATGATGGATGACCTAAAATATCATCTTTAAAAAAAAAATATCTTATTTATTTATTTATTTTACAGAGAGAGACACAGCGAGAGAAGGAACACAAGCAGGGGGAGTGGGAGAGGAAGAAGCAGGCTTCCCGCCTAGCAGGGAACCTGATGTGGGGCTCGATCCCAGGACTATGGGATGATGACCTGAGCTGAAGACAGATGCTTAACGACTGAGCCACCCAGGTGCCCCTCATCTTTTATGTTTTTAAGCTTGACCTCAGACTGCTCTCTTATCTGTCTTATCAACAGATAACCCAATTTGGGCACATGGGTGGCTCAGTCTGTTGGGTGTCTGCCTTCAGCATTGGTCATGATCCCAGGGTCCTGGGATCGAGTCCCACATTGGGCTCCCTGCTTGGCGAGGAGACTGCTCTCCCTCTGCTTCTGCTGTTCCCTCTGCTTGTGCTCTCTCTCTCTCTCTGCCAAATAAATAAAATCTTTAAAAAAATAACCTGTTTCAAAAATTTTTAATGTATTCATTCACACCTATAATTATCCTATAAAAAAAGATAATTAAATTCAATGAATGGTGATAACAGTGAGAAAGGGAGCTAATTCCAGAGGATAAAGTATAATGGCAAGTAAGATGTTGCCTCTAGTTGACTAATTTAACTTCTCCACTTATTTTATTTTTATTATTAATTTGCCCCCCTTCCTTGAAAGGAAGTCTGTTAGGGTCCTTCTTAGTTTGGCTTCAATGTTACCACTGACCAAGACAAACTTAATTTGTATAAGGCACTGAATAATATCTTTCCAGAAGGACAATTCAGTTGTATTTCAAGTATACCAAGTAGATTTGGTGAGAGACACTAAACTGCATGCATACTGCATGCATATTGAAGTTAAAAGCAACGTTGCAAATTCTCAAGTATACGTTGATAACTTGTTCTAACTCTTCTTGATATTTCTTATCAGTGGGCATAACACTGTGGACTGAAGATGGGGAATTTTGTGAAGCAGCTAATCTCTTGGGTAGCAGAATGTATGATTCTTTATCATGGATCAGTGAGTTCTGAGCAAATTGATAAGGTTGACAAGTTTATGTTTGCTGTTCTTCCTGCTCTTTATCCACCCCCCCACCAACTTTTAGTCTTGTCATATACCTTTGATGACCCCTCCTTGGGTTCCTAAACCAGTGTTGCTGTATACAACTATGTAGATTGTGTACTTCACAAGGGCATTTCACATAAAGAGGGTACCAGTCACATTATAAACATCATTTTTTTAATATTTTCTACAATTTTCTGAAAGATGGTACTAAAGTTTTTTGATCTAAACAAATCAGTATGCTAGTAAATCTTTCTGAGAGATGGAAATGAAATTTCCTAAGTAATAGGAACTTTTTAGTTTTTCATTTGTCCAAAGGTACTGTTTTATCTTATACAGGCCTTGACCTATATCTTTAGCTACCCCCAGATACTATTTTACAACACATTACAATTCCTAAATTTTTCTACTTTTCTCATGACCCTTATACAGTATATGCAAATATCATCACTTACCAAGCAATGCTGAATTGATTTTAGGAACTTTGGTAGGTAAATAAGAGATATGGTAGAGATATACCTCACCTAGGGATAGACTATGAAGTTAGCCTGTAAAGTCAAAGGATTATCTGGTCAAAATTACTCTTGAAATACAATAGGAAAGCATCACATTGTAAAATAATAATCTTACATGACCAGTTTATCTGCCAGTGTTGAAACAGATCACTGTTTCCTTGATTGGACATAGATAAAGTCATTGGCCTTATTGTCAAGGACCATGGACTATAAAATAATCTATCTTTGAACACTTAGATTTGCATTTAGGATGTCAAAAAAAAAATAGATCCTAAAAGGCATACAAAGCCACTGATTAAAGGATGAAAATGGTTCACTCTTGGTCTAATTCTTAATGAGTGCAGTGGCAAGGAAATTACCTGCATACCTGTACTTTTATCTCTTTTTCTCTTGCTTTCTTCATATATAGTGAAATTATTTTAAGTTAAGAAAAAAGGAAAATGAAACTTCAGCACATTTTGGGTCTCAATGAACCATTTTAATGGTCTTCAAATCATACCACATAGGATTTTACACATAAGTTGTTTATATGGGATACAGGGGCCAAACCTATAGATATTTATTTGATTACTTCTATGGTACTTATAGAATGTAAGCAATGATGGGATAAAAAAGGCTTTCTCAAGCCCTTAAAATTTCTTTGCATATCATATCATCACTTTTAACAATGAAACATCACTATTGTCATTGTCTTTTTCTGAAATATTTTTCCTATTCATACAAACTTAACAAATAATTAAGACTTCTAACATGTAACACAATAGAGATCCAAAGTTATAGGAGTGGGGAATTGGAGAAATTTTTACCTGGAAAGAAACATAAAGAGCATTTAGTTTTCTGCATTTTCTGGGTTAAGATGTTGTGGTCCAGAGATATTAGATTGATGACTTACTTGTCTAAGGACACCACAAAAGTAATTATCATAAATGCATATATCTATCTGTCTATCCACCCATCCATTTGTCTATTCAGTCATCATATATCGAATATCTTCTATGTACCAGGAATGGAATGAAGCACTGGGTTAAAGACACAAATAAGAAGACTTAAGGGCCTAATGACTTAGAAAGAGACAGATATCTAAAAGGGTCATTTTTCTGTGCTATATTGCAATAATAGGGATATGCAGAGGGGTATAAGGGAGTATAGGAAAAAGTTACATTACTTAGTGTGGGGTGGGATGGGCTTTTGGTAAATAATCCTGGAGGAAATGATAAATAAGGTGGAAGTCAATGAATAAATTTAGAGTAAACCAAGAGGAAATTGGTCAGGGGAAGGAAGGAACAAAGTCATGGAGATTAGACAAAACATAGTTGTGTATGTGAGATGACAGCATGCAGTTTAGCATTGTTGGATTAGGAGCATATATCGTCAGTGAGATTTAAGAGTGGAAGGGTGAGGTTGGAGAGTATGGCAGAGACAATAATGGAGATATTAGTATTTTATGTTTCAAATCTTGGTCTTCATTCTATAGAGTTTATCAAGAAATTGGTACTATCAGGGGGATCCTCAAGATGGCGACAGTGTAGGGGACCTCCTTTCATCTGGTCCCTTGAATTTACCTGGATATCTATTAAACCCTTCTGGACACACATGAATTCAACCTGAGATGTAAGAAGATTTATCTGGATCTCTATAAGCAGAAAAATGACTACTTTTTGCAAGGTAGGAGGTGCAGAAGCTTCAATCTTCGGGGCGGGGGGGAATATCAGAAGATAAATGGAGGGGATGGAAGCCTCCATAAGCTGGCCACCAGAAAGTGATGTAACACTGGAGAACAAAATTGGGAAACTTAGAAATCTGCTCCAGTGAGAGGCATCACTTACTGAAAAGAGCACAGGGGATGAAAAGGGCAAAATTCTAGGTGGATCATTGTGGTGTCAGGATTCCAAGAGACTCAGGAAAAATGGGAGAGCCTGAACTGATAGAGTGCTCAAGCAGTGGATCAGGGAGACTGGTTAAGGTCAGTGAGCCCAGAAGGGAGTCTCAGCTCTGGTTACCATAAACCATGAGCTGGGCCAGTAGGGAGACCACTCTCTGCCTGAGCACCCTGAAAAGGACTAGAAATTGTGGGCTCTTTAATATCCCAGGGGAGATACAAAATGGCTTGTGCCCATGACAGGGCAACAGCTCTCAGGGTGATGTGGCCCCCAAAAGGACACTGGGGCAGCACCCAGCAGAGACCTAGGAGCTGCGGAAGAGGGTGCATCTGCAAGCCCACGGCCACCAGCAATTGCAAAGGCACGAAGCACAGAGATGTTTGTGGGTCCCCAGAACTCCTCTTGGAGAGTTGTAGTGGGCATGAATAAATAGCATGAATGGGGAGAGAGAGAGAGAGAGAAAGAGAGCGAGAACTAGAAGGATATTTGAGCAAATCATAGCTGAGAACTTCCCTAATCTGGGGAAGGAAACAAACATTCATGTCCAAGAGGCAGAGAGGACCCCTCCCAAATCAATAAAAATAGATTAACACCCCAAAATATAATAGTGAAGCTTGCAAAGTTTATAGCTAAAGAAACTATCCTGAGAATAGGCAGGGAGACGATGTTCCTTACATATGGAAGGAGGAACATCAGAATAATATCAGACTTATCCATGGAAACCTGGCAAGCTAGAAAAGGCTTACAAGACATATTCAGGGCACTAAATGAGAAGAACATACAGCCAAGAATACTTTATCCAGCAAGCCTGTCATTCAGAATGGATGGAGAGATAAAGAGCATCCAGGACAGGTAGAACGTGAAAGAATATGTGACACCAAACTAGCCCTGCAAGAAATTTTAAGGGAGATTCTGTAAATGAAGAGAAACCCCAAAAGTAACATAAACCAGAAAGAAACAGAGAAAATCTACAGAAACAGGGACTTTGCAGGCAATACAATGGCAATAAATTCACATCTTTCAATAGTTACTCTGAATGCAAATGGTCTGAACACTCCCATGAAAAGACACAGGGTTTCAGATTGGATAAAAAAGCAGGACCCATCCATAAGCCATGCCAATGGATCTCAAAAGAAAGCTGGGGTAGCAATACTCATATCAGACAAATTAGATGTTAAACCAAAGACTGTAGCAAGAGATGTAGAGGGACACTATATAATACTTAAAGAGTCTATCCAATAAGAAGATCTAACAATTGTAAATATCTATGCCCCCAGCGTGGGGTGATATATAAAACAATAATAAAATATAGAAACATATTGATAATAATACATTAATAGTAGGAGAGTTCAACACTCCATTCACAGGAATGGACAGATCATCTAAGCAGAAAATCAACAAAGAAACAAGAGCTTTGAAGGACACATTGGAACAGATGGACTTCGTAGATATAAACAGAACATTCCACCCTAAAGGAACAGAATACTCATTCTTCTCAAGTGCACATGGTACTTTCTCCAGAATAGATCACATACTCCCTCAAAAATCATGTCTCAACCAATACCAAAAGACTGAGATTATTCCCTGCATATTTTCAGACCACAATGCTTTGAAACTGGAACTCAATCACAAGAAAAAATTTGGAAGGAATTTAAACACTTGGAAGTTAAAGAGCATCCTGCTAAACAATGATTGTATCAACCAGAAAATTAAAGAAGAACTTAAACAATTCATGCAAACCAACAAGAATGAAAACACATCAGTTCAAAACCTATGGGATACTGCAAAGGCCATCCAAAGAGGGAGATACATAGGCACCCAAGCTTCTCTCAAAAATTTAGAAAAATCCCAAATGCACAAGCTAACCTTACAGCTAAAAGACCTGGAGAAAGGACAGCAAATAAATGCTAAGCCAAGCAGGAGAAAAGAAATAATAAACATTAGAGCAGAAATCAATGAAATAGACACCAGAAAAAAACAGTAGAACAGATCAACAAAACTAGAAGCTGGTTCTTTGGAAGAATTAACAAGATCGATATACCTCTGGCTAAACTTATCCAAAAGAAAAGATAAAAGACCCAAATTAATAAAATCATGAAGGAAAAGGGAGAGATCAGGACTAACACCAAGGAAATAGAGACAGTTATTAGAAATTATTACCAACAGGTATGCCAACAAATTAAGCAGTCTGGAAGAAATTGATGCATTCCTGGAAACTTATAAACTATCAAAACTGAAGCAGGAAGAAATAGACAATCTGAACAGACCAATAACCAGCAAGTAAATTGATACAGTAATCAAAAATGACCCAAAAAACAAGAGTCCAGGGCCAGATGGCTTCCCTGGGGAATTCTACCAAACATTTAAAGAGATCATACCTATTCTACTGAAACTGTTTCAAAAAATTAAAATGGAAGGAAAACTTCCAAACTTGTTCTATGAGGCCAGCATTAGCCTGATCCCAAAACCAGACAAAGACCCCATCAAAACAGAGAATTACAGACCCATATCCCTGATGAACATGGACGCCAAAATTCTCAACAAGATCCTAGCCAGTAGGATCCAACAGTACATTAAAAGGATTATTCACCATGACCAGCTAGGACTTATTCCTGGTATGCAAGGGTGGTTCAACTTTCACAGATCAATCAATGTGGTAGATCACATTAACAAAAGAAGAGAAAAGAACCATTTGATCCTCACAGTTGATGCAGAAAAAGCATTTGACAAAATACAGCATCGTTTCCTGATTAAAACTCTTCAAAGTATGGGGATAGAGGGAACATACCTTAATATCATATAAGCAATCCATGAAAAGCCCACAGAAAATATCATTCTCAATGGGGAAAAACAGAGCTTTTCCATTAAGGTCAGGAACATGACAGGGATGCCCACTCTCACCACTATTGTTCAACATAATACTAAAAGCCCTAGACTCAGCAATCAGAGGACAAAAGGAAATAAAAAGCATTCAAATTGGCAAAGAAGAAGTCAAACTCTCTCTCTTCACAGATGATATGATACTCTATGTGGAAAACCCAAAAAACTCCACCCCCAAATTACTAGAACTCATACAGCAATTCAGCAACATGGCCGGATATAAAATCAATGCACAGAAATCAGTTGCATTTCTATACACTAACCATGTAAGTGAAGAAAGAGAAATTAAGGAATTTATTCCATTTACAATAGCACCAAAAACCATAAGATATCTGGGAATAAACCTAACCAAAGAGAAAAAGGACCTATACTCTAGAAACTACAGAACACTTACAAAAGAAATTGGTGAAAACACAAAGTGATGGACAAGTGGGGTACCTGGGTGGCTCAGTTAGTTAAGTGGCTGGGGTCCTGGGATCAAGCCCCACATCGAGCTCCCTGCTCAGCGGAGAGCCTGCTTCTCCCTCTCCTTCTGCCTACTGCTCTGTCTACTTTTGCTCTCTCTCTTCCTATCAAATAAATAAATAAAATCTTAAAAAAAAAGAGAGAGAGATGGAAAAGTATTCCATGCTAGTGGATTGGAAGGATAAACACTGTGAAAATGTCTATGCTGTCCAGAGCAATCTACACTTTCAATGCAATCCCTATCAAAATGCCATCAACATTTTTCACAGAGCTGGAACAAATAATCCTAAAATTTGTATGGAACCAGAAAAGACCTCAAATCTCCAGGGGATTGTTGAAAAAGAAAACCAAAGGTGGGAGCATCACAATGCCTGACTTCAAGCTATATTACAAAGCTGTGATCATCAAGACAGCATGGCATTGGCACAAAAACAGACACATAGATCAGTGGAACAGAATAGAGAACCCAGAAATGGACCCTCAACTCTATGGTCAACTAATTGTCACCAAATCAGGAAAGACTATGCAATGGAAAAAAGACAGTCTCTTCAATAAATGGTGCTGGGTAAATTGGACAACCACATGCAGAAGAATGAAGCTGGACCATTCTCTTACACCATACACAAAGATAAGCTCAAAATGGATGGAAGACCTCAAAGTGAGCCAGGAATCCATCAAAATCCTAGAGGAGAACATAGGCAGTAACCTCTTTGACATTAGCCACAGAGACTTCTTTCAAGACACGTCTCCAAAGGCAAGGGGAACAAAAACAAAAATGAACTTTTGAGACTTCATCAAGATAAAAAGCTTCTGCACAGCAACAGTCAACAAAACTAAGAGGCAACCCTGGAATGGGAGAAGATATTTGCAAATGACATTATGGATGAAGGGCTGGTATCCAAGATCTCTAAAGAACTTCTCAAACTCAACACCCAAAAAACAAATAATTCAGTCAAGAAATGGGCAGAAGACATGAACAGACACTGCTCCAAAGAAGACATACAATTGGCTAACGGACACATGAATAAATGTTCTACATCACTAGCCAACAGGGAAATACAAATCAAAACCACAATGAGATACCACCTTACACCAGTCAAAATGGCTAATATTAACAAAACAGGAAAAAACAAATGTTGGTGAGGATGTGGAGAAAGGAGAACCCTCTTACACTGTTGGTGGGGATGCAAGCTGGTACAGCAACTCTGGAATACAATATGGAGATACCTCAAGAAGTTAAAAATATAGCTACCCTATGATCCAGCAATTGCAGTAATGGCTATTTAATCCAAAGAGACTAATGGAGTGATAAGACGGAACACATGCACCTAAATGTTCATAGCAGCAATGTCCTCAATAGCCAAAGTGTGGAAGGAGCAGAGATTTCCTTCAAAAGATGAATGGATAAAGATGTGGTTTATATATACAATGGAATAATACTCAGCCATCAGAAAGGATGAATACCTACCATTTGCATTGACATGGATGGAACTGGAGGGGATTATGCCTAGCGAAATGAGTCAAGCAGAGAAGACAATTACCATATGATTTCACTCATATGTGAAACATAAGGAATAGTGCAGAGGACCATAGAGGAAGGGAGGGAAAACTGAAGGGGAAGAAATCAGAGAGGGAGACAAACCATGAGAGACTCTGGACTCCAGGAAACAAACTGAGGGTTTCAGAGGGGAGGGGATTGAGGAGATGGGATAGCCGGGTGGTGGGTATCAAGGAGGGCAGGTGTTGTGATGAGCACTGGGTGTTATACACAACTAATGAATCATTGAACACTACATCAAAAACTAATGATGCACTATATGTTGGCTAATTGAACATAATAAGAATTAAAAAAAAAGAAATCTGTAGTCTCACATTTTATGTGAAATATCTGGAAAATATTTTGCAAAATTTCTGCAAATATTTTCTATGTGCAAGATTCATAATCAACTTAGTAATAAAGTTCCAATAACAAAAACAGCCTACTAAAAATAATGATAAACATCTTTTGGAATCACATAAATTTCAAGGTATTTTAACCAAAACAGAGTCTTCTCAAGTTTAAAAGTTTCTTGGCTAAGATGTACATATCAATGTTAGAGTAAGATGCACGTTTGAAGATACTCATGAATAAATATGACACAATGTATCTCACTACAGTCCTCACAAAGATAATTAGTTTGCATATTTTATATGAACAATCTATGATAAAGATGTAGGTTATGGAAACTTACAGATAAAAAATTCTTATATGGTAAATAGATTATGTATATCTGTTTTATTTATCACGCATTGTTTATTTGCCTACATCATGCTAAAAATATTCTGCATAGCAAAGGAAACAATCAATGAAGTGTAAAGGCAACTAGATTTCTGGTTTCTGGTTCTGCAAGTAGGGAGCTTGAAAGTCACCACTACATCCTAACAATAAGTAAAAACCTGAACAAATTGAAAAATCAACAACTCTTAGATCAATAAATAGGGTAAGAGATAGGGCAAACCACAGACTCTAAGAGAGACAGCCATATGAATACCAAGAATCGTGGTTTACCAGAGTGGAGATTCATAACTGGAAACCACCACAGGAAACAGGGGTGTTGAAGTCTCTGAGTTAAGGGAAATATTCTCTATCTTGATTATATGGGTGTATTCACTATCAGAACTCATTAAACTATACCCTTAAGATCTATGCATTTTGGTCTATGTAAATTATACCTCAATATAAAAAATAGAAAAGTACTGTTTTCATAGAATTCTTAGTATATGGGAAAATACAAATCTTACCACGCTAGGCATGAAAGGAATTCAAAATTGTGTATAGAGAATGATTCTATTTGTATTTGTTGTGTTTGTGTGGTGAGAATAAACACTAGGAAGAATTTACTAATATTTTATGAAAAGTGGTTATCAGTGGGTTGAATTTTGTCTTTAAAGTTTTTTATATTCAAAAATTTCTCATATGAGCATGGAATACATTATAATAAAATGGCCAAATATGTAGTTATTGGATGTGAACTTAGGGTTTTCTCCTGGTAAACTGTTAAGTCAGGGGCTATCAAACATACACTTCACTGCTCCCTTAGCTCTCTGGGTTCCTGAGATAAAGGAAAACAAAGTATTACTTAGTGCACATTATTATTTAAACCTTAAGTAAATAACTGCATACATAAAATTTTGTTTTTCCTCATTGGCCATTTTCCCCAGAAAACTGGATTTAGGAATTTGAGTCTCTCAGAATGTCCGTGTATACTTTGTTTTTAATAATATTTTAAAAACTCACCCTTCCATCTCATCTGTGTGTTGCTAACTAATATATTAGCTCTTCCTGCCCTTTTTACTGGAAATTCCTGGGTTCCGTATGTCGATTCATGAATCACTGTTTTATTATTATAATTTTGTTATTTGCAGAGTCCTGGCAACATAACCAGAGCTGTATAAGCAAAGACATATTTGCTGACTATAAGACTTACTATTGAACAAAAGGGAACTTATTGAGTACTAAGAAACTTGCTTTAAGTAATGACGGATTTCACCATGGTCCTTCAACTAACATACATTGTGCCAAATGGCACTGCAGTGAGGGTGGGTCACTATGATCAATATTGCCTTCGGGACTTCATTTTTTTTCCTTGGTGCCCTACTGCAGCATTATGATCTGTGCTGGAAATAAAAGTGAAATTAGGGTTTGGAAATCACTTAAATATGGAAAAATTGATGCAACAGTCATTAATAGTAATGCTGTTTCTCAGCTTCATGGGATTATTTTTTTATCAAGTAAATTCTAATATCCAGATAACCTACTTTGTGAACTTCAGAAAGTCAGGGACTATATCATCTTCATTTTTGGATCACCAGCACCTGCTAACCCAATTCCAGGAATTTAATAAAGTCTATCTAATTGGCCTAAAGATTGATAGTTGGAGCATTCTGATTCTGTGATTAGTGTAGATTTGGTCTTACTAGTATAAATTTCATATTTTTATTTATATCCTTAATTAAGATATACTATGATCTGTTTTATATGTATAGATAAAATTTTTTACGTGTAAACATAACAAAAGCATAATTTTGAGATATTTATCTTTAAGCTTTTATCTTAATTCCAGTTAGTTAACATATTGTGTTATATTAGTTTCAGGTATACAATACAGTGATTCAACACTTCCATACACCACCTGATGCTCAGCACAAGTGCACTCCTTAACACCCATCACCTATTTAACCCATCATCCCATCTTCCACCACTCTGCTAACCATAAGATTGTTCTCTATAATTAAAGTTTATTTCTTGATTTCTCTCTCTCTCTTATTTTTTTCACTTTGCAGGTTTGTTTTGTTTCTCAAATTCCACATATGAGTGAAAATGTATGGTATTTGTCTTTCTCTGATTGACTTACTTCACTTAGCATTACACTCTCTAGCTCCATCCATATTGTTGCAAATGGCAAGATGTCATTCTTTTTTATGACTGAATAATATCCCATTGTGTATTTATACCACTTCTTCTTTACCCATTCACCTATTGATAGACACTAGAGCTGCTTCCATTATTTAACTATTGTAGATAA
Organism: Neomonachus schauinslandi; assembly: GCF_002201575.2. NCBI lineage: Eukaryota > Metazoa > Chordata > Mammalia > Carnivora > Phocidae > Neomonachus > Neomonachus schauinslandi. The sequence continues at coordinate 52,903,258 of NC_058419.1, forward strand.
TGCTGCTATAAACATAGAGGTGCATGTATCCCTTTAAATTAGTACTTTTGTATCTGTTGGGTAAATACTCAATACTGCAATTGCTGGATCATAGTGTTGTTCTATTTCTAAACTTTTGTGGAGAATCTGTACTATTTTCCACAGTGGCTTCACCAGTTTGCATTCCAACCAACAGTTCAAGAGGGTTCCCCTTTCTCTACATCTGCACCAACATCTGTTGATTCTTGTGTTGTTGATTTTAGCCATACTGGCAGGTATGAGGTGATACCTCATTGTAGAAATTTGCATTTCCTTGATAGTAAGTGATGATAACCATCTTGTCATGTGTCTGTTGGCCATCTGTATGTCTTTGGAGAAATTACTGTTCATAACTCCTATCCATTTTTATTTGGATTATTTTTTATGGGTGTTGAATTTTATAAGTTCTTTAGATATTTTGGATGCTAACCCTTTATAGGATTTGTCACATGCAAATATATTCTCCTATTCTGTAGGTTGACTTTTAGTTTTGTTGATTGTTTCCTTCACTGTGCAGAACCTTTTAAATTTTATGAAGTCTCAATAATTTAATTTTGCTTTTGTTTCCTTTCTTCAGGAGACATAACTAGAAATAAGATGCTATCGCCTATGTCAAAGAAGTTACTGCCTGTGTTCTCTTCTAGGATTTTTATGGTTTCAGGTCTTACATTTGGTATTTAATCCATTTTGAACTCTTTTGTATGTATGGTGTAAGGGACAAGTCCAGTTTTATTCTTTGCATGTCACTGTCCAGTTTTCCCAACACAATTAGTTATCTTTTTCGATTGGATATTCTTTCCTGCTTTGTTGAAGATTAATTGACCATATAGTTGTGGGTTTATTTCTGGGTTTCTATTCTGTTCCATTGACCTATGTGTCTATTTTTATGCCAGTACCATATTGTTTTGATTGCTACAGCTTTGTAATATAATTTGAAGTCAGAATTGCAATGCTTCCAGTTTTGCTTTTCTTTATCAAGGTTGTTTTGGCTATTTGGGGTCTTTTGTGGTTCCTTACAAATTTTAGGATTGATTGTTCTAGCTCTGTGAAAAATGTTGTTGGTGTTTTGATGGGGATTGCATTAAATGTGTAGATTACTTTGGGCAGTATAGACATTTTAACAATATTTGTTCTTCCAATACATGAGCATGGAATATCTTTCCATTTCTTTGTGTCATCTTCAATTTCTTCCAACAGTGTTTTATAGATTTCAGAGTACAGTTCTTTCACCTCTTTTGTTTATTCCTAGGTTTATTCCTAGGTTTCTTATTTTTGGTGCACTTGTAAATGGTGGTGTTTTCTTAATTTCTCTTTGTGCTGCTTCCTTATTGGTGTATAGGAATGCAACAGATTTATGTACATTAATTTTGTATCCAGAGAATTTACTGAACTCGTTTATCAGTTCTAGCAAATATTTACTAGAGTCTTGGGTTTTTCATATAGAGTTTCATGCTATCTGCAAATAGGGAAAGTTTTACTTCTTCCTCACCAATTTGGATGCCTTTTATTTCTCTTCATGATCTGGTTGCTGTGGCTAGGACTTCCAGTAATATGTTGAATAAAAGTTGTATCCCTATCTTGTTCCTGATCTGAGGGGAAAAGCTGTCAGTTTTTCCCAATTGAGAATGATGTTAGCTGTGGATTTTTCATATATGGCCTTTATTATGCTGAGGTATAGTCCCTCTAAACCTACTTTGCTGAAGATTTTTAAATCATGAATAGATGTAATTTCTCAAATGCATTATTCTGAATTTATTGATATGCTCATGATACTTACCCTTTTTATTATTGATGTGATGTATCACATTGATAGATTTGAAAATATTGAACCACTCTTGAATCCTGGGAATAAGTCCCACTTGATCATGGTGACTGAATTTGTTAATGTATTGTTGGATTCAGTTTACTAACATTGCATTGAAGATTTTTGCATCCATGTTCATCAGGGATATAGGGCTGTAGTTCTCTCTTTTTTTGTGGTGTCCTTATCTGCTTTTGGTATCAGGGTAATGCAGGCATCATAGAATTAATTTGGAACTTTTCCTTCCTCTTCTATTTTCTGGAATAGATTGATAAGTATAGGTATTAATTCTTCTTTAAATGTTTGGCAGAATTTGCCTGTGACACTGTCTGGTCCTAGAATTCTGTTTATTGGCAGTTGTTTGATTACTGCTTCAATTTTTTTTCTTTCTTTTTAATTTTTTTTTATTTAGATTCAATTTAGTTAAAATATAGTGTATTAATAGTTTCAGGGGTTGAATTTTGTAATTCATCAGTTGCATAAAATATGCAGTTCTCATTACATCATGTGCCCTCCTTAATGCCCATCACCCAATTACCCCATCCCACCACCCACGTCCCCTCCAGCATCCCTCAGTTTGTTTCCTACATTTAAGAGTCCCTTATGGTTTACTGGCCTCTCGGTTTTTATCTTATGTTATTTTTCCTTCTCATATTCTATGTTCATTTGCTTTGTTTCTTAAATTCCACATATGAGTGTAATCATATGGTGTCTTTCTCTGACTTTTTTGTTTAGCATAATACACTCTAGTTCCATCCACATCATTGCAAATGGCAAGATTTTATTCTTTTTGATGGCTGAATAATATTCATATATCTGTGTGTGTGTGTGTGTGTATAATTCTTCTTTATCCATTCATCTGTTGGTGGACATCTGGGTTATTTGAATATTTTTGGCTATTGTGGATATTGCTGCTATAAACACTGAGGTGCATGTGCTCCTTCGAATCATTATTTTTGTATCCTTTGGATACCTAGAAGTGCAATTGCTAGGTCATAGGGTAGTTCCATTTTAACTTTTTGAAGAACCTCCATACTGTTTTCCAGAGTGGCTGCACCAGTTTGCATTCCCACCAACAGTGTAAGAGTATTACCCTTTCTCCTCATCCTCACCAACATCTGTTGTTTCCTGAGTTGTTAATTTTAGCCATTCTGACCAGTGTGAGGTGGTATCTCACTGGATTTTGATTTGCATTTCCCTGATGATGAGTGATGTTGAGCACTTTTTCATGTGTTTGTTGGCCATTTTTATGTCTTCTTTGGAGAAATGTCTATTTATGTCTTCTGTCCATTTCTTGACTGCATTTTTAGGAGGGGGTGTTGGATTTAATAAGTTCTTTATAGATTTTGGATTCTAGCCCTTTATCTGATATGTCAATTGTGAATATCTTCTCTATTTCTGTATGTTGCCTTTTAGTTTTGTTGACTGTTCCTTTGCTGTGCAAAAGATTTTTATCTTAATGAAGTCCCAATAGTTCATTTTTGCTTTTGTTTTTCTTGCCTTTGGAATTGTGTCTAGCAAGAAGTTGATGTGGCCAAGGTCAAAGAGGTTACAGCCTGTGTTCTCTAGCACTTTAATAGTTTCCTGTCTCCCATTTAGGTCCCTCATCCATTTTGAGTTTATTTTTGTGTGTGGTCTAAGAAAGTGGTCCAGTTTCATTCTTCTTTACGTGGCTGTCCAGTTTTCTGAACACCATTTGTTGAAGAGACTGTCTTTTTTTCCATTGGATATTCTTTCATGCTTTATCTAAGATTAGTTGACCATAGAGTTCAGGGTCCTTTTTTGGGTTCTCTATTCTGATCCATTGATCTATGTGTCTGTTTTTGTGCCAATAACATACTGTCTTGATAATTGCAGCTTTGTAATAGAGCTTGAATTCTGGAATTGTTTTGCCTCCAGATTTAGTTTTCTTTTTTATATTCCTTTGGCTATTTGGGATCTTTACTGGTTCCATACAAATTTTAGGATTATTCATTTCAGCTCTGTGAAAAGTGCTGATGTTATTTTGATAGGGATTGCTTTGAATGTGTAGACTGCTTTGAGTAGGAGAGACATTCTAACAATATTTGTTCTTCTGATCCATGAGCATGGATTATTTTTCCATTTCTTTGTTTCTTCTTCAATTTCTTTTATAAGTGCCCAATAGTTTTGAGAGTACAGATCTTTTACCCCTTTGGTTAGGTTTATTCCTAGGTATCACATGGGTTTTGGCATAATTGTAAACAGAATTGATTCCTTGATTTCTTTTGCTGCCACTTCATTGATAGTGTGTAGAAATGCAACTGACTTCTGTGCATTGATTTTATATCCTGTGACTCTCCTGAACTCCTGTATCAGTTCCAGCAATTTGTTGGTGGAGTCCTTTGGGTTTTCTACATTGAATATCATGTTGTCTATGAAGAGTGAAAGTTTGATTATTTCTTTGCTGATTTGGATGTCTTTTATTTCTTTTTGTTGTCTGTTTGCTGAGGCTAGGACTTCCAGTACTATGTCTAACAACAGCGGTGAGAGTGGATATCCCTGTCATGTTTCTGACCATAGAGGAAAAGCTCTTAGTTTTTCTCCATTGAAGATGATATTAGTTGTGGGGTGTTTGTATATGGCCTTTATTATGTTGAGGTATGGTCTCTCTGTCCCTACATGGTGGAAGGTTTATATCAAGAAAGGATGGTGTATTTTGTCAAATTCATTTTCTGCATCAAATGAGAGGATCATATGGTTCATCTCCTTTCTTTTATTTATGTAATGTATCACATTGATTGATTTGTGGATGTTGAACCACCCCTGCAACCCAGGAATAAATCCCACTTGGTTGTGGTGAATAATCATTTACTGTACTTTTGGATCCCATTAGTTAGTATCTTGGTGAGAATTTTTGCACTCATTTTCATCAGGAATATGGGTCTGTAATTCTCCTTTTTCGTGGGGTGTCTGTCAGGATTTGGGATCAAGGTAATGCCGGCCTCATAGAGTGAGTTTGGAATTTTTCCTTCCATTTCTATTTTTTGGAACAGTTTCAGAAGAAGAGGTATTAATTCTTCTTTAGATGTTTTGTAGATGGGGTCCCTGGGTGGCCCAGTTGTTAAAGCATCTGCCTTCTACCCAGGTCATGATCCTAGGTTCCTGGGATGGAGCCCCGCATCAAGCTCCCTGCTCAGTGGGGAGTCTGCTTCTCTTTCTCCCTCTGCCAGTCTCCCTGCTCATTCTCTCTCTCACCCTGTCTCTCAAATAAATAAATAAATCTTAAAAAAATAAATGTCTGGTAGAAATCTGCTGGGTGGCCATCCAGCCCTGGACTTCTGTTTGTTGGGAGGTTTTTGATTACTGATTCAATTTTTTTTTGCTGGTTATGGGTCTGTCCAGGTTTTCTATTTCTTCCTGTTTCCCTTTTCATAGTTTATGCTTCCAGGAATTTATCCATTTCTTTTAGTTGTTCTAAATTTTGGCTTATATTTTTTCATAATATTAACTTAAAACCTTCTGTATTTCTGTTGTGTTGTTTGTTATCTATCCTCTTTCATTTTTTATTTTATTTGAGTAATTTATCTTTTATTCTTCAAAAGTCTGGCTGCAGGCTTATCAATTTTTTAAATTTATCAAAGCACCAGCTCCTGATTTCATTGATCTGCTCTCTTATTTTTCTTAGTTTCTATATCATTCATTGCTGCTTTAATCATTTTTATTTCCTTCTTTCTGCTGGCTTTAGGCTTCATTTGCTTTTCTTTTTCTAGCTCCTTCAGGTGTAAGGTTAGGTTGTTTATCTGAGATTTTTCTTGTTTATTGATAAATGCCTGTATTTCTGGATACTTCCCACTTAGCACTTTTAATGCATCCTAAAGTTTTGGACAATTGTGTTTTCATTTTCATTTTTTCTATGTATATTTTTTTCTTCTTTGATTTTCTGATTAACCCTTTCATTCTTTAGTAACATGTTGTTTAACTTCCATGTATTTTTGGTCTTTCCATATTTTTTCTTCTGCATGACTTCTAGTTTCATAGTGTGTAGTCAGAAAGGGTGCATGGTATGATGTCAATCTTTTTGTATTTGTTGAAGCCTGTTTTGTGATCTAAAATGTGATCTGTTCTGGAAAATGTTCCATGTGCACTTGAAAATAATATTTATTCTGTTGTTTTGTGGTGGAATGTTCTAAATACATCTTTTTTAGTGCATCTGGTCCTGTGTGCCATTCAAAGATATTATTTATTGTTTACTTTTGTTTAAATGATCAATGCTTTGATGTAAGTCAGGTGTTAATGTCCCCTCCTATTATTGTAGTATTATCTGTTAGTTCCTTTATTTTTGTTATTAATTGTTTTATATATATGGGTGATCCTATGTTGAGTACATAAATATTTATAATTGGTATATCTTGTTCTTGGATTGTACCATTTGTGATTATATGGTGCCTTTCTTTATCTCTTATGACAGATTTTGTTTTGAACTCTAGTTTGTCTGATATAAGTATTGCTGTTTTTTAATTAGTTTCAGAGGTAGAATTTAGTGATTCATTAGTTGCATATAACACCCAGTGCTCATTACATCAAGTGGCCTTATTGCACATCACCCAATTATCCCTTCCCCTACCCACCCCCCCCAGCAATCCTCAGTTTCTTTCCTAGAGTTCAGTATGTCTTATGATTTGCCACCTTCTCAATTTTCATCTTATTTTGTTTTCTTTCCCTTCCCCTATGTCCATCTGTTTTGTTTCTTAAATTCCATATATGAGTGAAATCATATTTTATTTTTCTTTCTTTGACTGACTTATTTTGCTTAACCTAATACCCTCTAGTTCTAACCATATCATTGTAAATGACATGATTTCTTTCTTTTTGATGGCTGAGTGATATTCCATTATATATGTCACATCTTTTTTTTTTTTTAAAGATTTTATTTATTTATTTGACAGAGAGAGAGCACAAGTAGGGGGAGCAGCAGACAAAGGGAGGGGGAGAAGCAGGCTCCCCACCAAGCAAGGATTCGATGCAGGGCTCGATCCCAGGACCCCGGGTTCATGACCTGAGCTGAAGGCAGATGCTTAACTGAATGAGTCCCCCAGGTGCCCTTTATGTCACATCTTCTTTATCCATTCATGTGTTGATGGACATCTGGGCTTTTCTAATGTTTGGCTATTGCTGACATTGCTGCTATAAATATTGGGGTGCATGTGCCCCTTCAAATCACTATGTTTGTACCCTTTGGATAAATACCTAGTAGTGCAATTGCTGGGTCATAGGGTAGCTCTATTTTTAACTTTTTGAGTTACCTCCATTCTGTTGTACAAAGTGGCTGCACCAGTTTGCATTCCCACCAACAAAGTAAGAAGTTTCACCTTTCTCCACATCCTTGCCAAAACCTATTATTTCCTGAGTTGTTAATTTTAGCCATTCTGACCGGTTTGAACAAGAAAAAAATTGGAAGGAATGCAAATACTTGGAGATTAAAGAGCATCCTACTAAGAAATGAATAGGTCAACCAGGTAATTAAAGAAGAATTTTTTTTTAATTAAAGAAGAATTTAAAAAATACATGGATTCAAGTGAAAATGTAAACATGACAGTTTAGAACCTTTGTGATGCAGCAAAGGTGGTCTTAAGAGGAAAGTATATAGCAATACAGGCCTTCCTCAAGAAACAAGAAAAAGCTCAAACACACAACCTAATCTTATACCTAAAGGAGCTGGAAAACAACAGCAAATAAAATAAGGAGTAGAGCAGAATTCAATGATATAGAAACAACAACAACAACAACAACAACAAAACAGTAAAGGAGATCAACAAAACTAGAAGCTGGTTCTTTGAAAGAATTAATAAGATCAATAAACCCCTAGGCAGACTTATCAAAAAGAAGAAAAAAAGGACCCAAATAAATAAAATCATAAATGAGAGAGGAGAGATCACAACCAACACCAAAGAAATACAAACAATTATAAGAGCATATTATGGGCAATTATATGCCAACAAATTAGGCAATCTGAAAGACATGAATACATTCCTGGAAACATATAAACTACCAAAACTGAAAGAGGAAGAAATAGAAAACCTAAACAGACCCATAACCAGCAAAGAAATTGAATCAGTAATCAAAAATCTCCCAACAAACAGAAGTCCAGGGCCCAGATGGCCACTCAGCAGAATTCTACCAAATGTTTAAAGAAGAATGAAACCTTTCTTCTGAAACTGTTCCAAAAAATTAGAAATGGAAGAAAAACTTCCAGACTCATTCTATGAGGTCAGCATTACCTTGATCCCAAAATCAGACAAACTCCCCACTAAAAAGGAGAATTACACACAACATCCTTGATAAACATGGATGTAAAAATGCTCACTAAGATACTAGCTAATAAGACGAAACAGTACATTAAAAGGATTATTCACCCAGACCAAGTGGGATTAATTCCAGGGCTGCAAGGGCAGTTCAACATCTGCAAATTACTTTTTTGTTCTTTTGACAGTCACTTAGGTGATGAATATTTCTCCATCCCTTCCTTTTCAATCTGCAGGTGTCTTTAAGTCTAATGAATCTCTTATAGGCAGCATATATATGGGTCTTTTTTTTTTTTTTTTTGGATCCATTCTCCCCCTCTGTATCTTTTTTTTAAAGATTTTATTTATTATTTATTTATTTATTTATTTATTTATTTATTTATTTATTTATTGACAGAGAGATTGAGAGAGTACTAGCAGGGAGAGGAGCAGAGGGAGAAGGAGAAGCAGGCTCTCCACTAAGCAGGGAGCCTGAAGCAAGGCTTGATCCCAGGACCCCGGGATCATGACCTGAGCCAGATACTTAACTGACTGAGCCACCCAGGAGCCTCACCCTTTATCTTTTGATTGGAGTGTTTCTTTGATTTACAATCAAAGTAATTATAGATAAATACGTATTTAGTGCCATTGTGGTCCTTATTTTTTAGTTTTTCCTGTTGATTTTCTCTGGTCCTTTCTTGTCTTTGTCACTTTTGTTCTCTCCTTTGCAATCAAAGAATCCCCTTTAATATTTCTTGCAGTGTTATGTAGCGGTTATGAACTTCATTAGTTTTTGTTTGTCTGGGAAACTCCTTATTTCTCCTTCTATTATGAATATTTATCTTATTGGATAGAATATTCTTAGTTGGAGATTTTTCCCATTAGCACTTTGAATATATCATGCCACTCCATTCTTGCTTGCCAAGTTTGTGTTGAGAAATCTCCACCTAACCCTATGAGTCTTCCCTTGTAAATTAAGGACTCTTTTGTCCTGCTGCTTTTAAGTTTTGGGGTTTTTTAAAATTTATTTATCACTATTTTTTGCAAATTTAATTACAATAAGTGTTGGTGTCCTGCTTTTGTTGATTTTGATGAGAGTTCTCTGTGATTCTTGGATCTGGATGTCTGTTTCTTTCCCCAGATTAGGTACGTTTTCAGCTTTTATTTCCTCAATTAAATTATCTGCCTCTTTCTCTTTCTCTTCTTCTTCTGGAACTCCTATAATATGAATGTTATTACATTTGATGGAGTCATTGATGTCCCTAAGTCTATTCTCATTTTCTGTAATTCTTCTTTCTTTTGTTCAGCTTCATTAGTTTCCATTATTTTGTATTCTAGATTACTAAATCATTCTGCATCTTCCAGCCTGCTGTTTATTGTATCAAGCCTTGTTGCAATCCCATTTATTGCACTTTTCATCACTGATTTATCCTTTTTTGATTCTTCAATCCTGTGTTAAGGGTCTCCCTGAAGTTTTATATTCTTTTTTTCAAGCCCAGTGAGTGTCCCTATGATTGTTCCTTTAAATTTTCCATCAGGCATGTTACTTATATCTGTTTTGCTTAGAACTCTGGCTGTGGCCTTAATCTTGTTTTGTTTTGTTTTCATTTGGGATAAATTCTTCCATCTTGTCTGAATCTCTGCTCTCTTCTGTGTGTCAGAAAAGTTGGTTATGTCTCCTGTTCCTGAAGGTAATGGCCTTATGAAGAAGAGGTCATGTAATGCCTAGGGCCTGGCACTTGTGGGAGTGTTCATTGTGCTCTGCCATTGTGTTGTGGCTGTCTGTCCTTCAGGCCAGTCATCTGCAGAAGCGCTTCTTGCCTGCTTTGGGCAGTGTTTGGTCCCTGTCCTGAATGTGGTGAATTTTAACTGGGTGTATTCTGGTCTGCTTGTGAAATGATACCTGACATCACCTCTACCAGAACTGAGGCCCTGTAGGACTCTCTGGCTGGGAAATATGGTTTGGGCAGGGGTTTTAGCTGGTTTTCTGGTGGAAGGGCCTACTGTGCTGTGACTGAGGCAACCCTGATCAGGAGGGACAATCCTGCCATAGTGCAGGAGCCTGAGGCTTGGTGTAAGAAAGTTAGGCAGCCAGTGTCAGCACAGTACTATTTCTGGCAGGTGGTCTGTGTTTAGTTTAAGGGGTGGGGGAGGGAATTTGCACCAACCAGATCCTTTGTTCTTTAAGAGGTTTCCTCATGAACACTGTTTTTCATAGATGTGCTCTTAGAAGAGTGAATAATCTCACCTCTGTGTGCTCCAAGCATCCTTCAGATTACTGTTTCCATGCTGTCTGCTCCCGAGTTGTTTGCCTGCCTTCTCTCCAGGAACAGTGCAGTGCTTTCCAGGCTTTATCCCAGAGATGCCCACTATCTTTTAAAACTCCAGGCTTTAATTCCTGCTGGTTGCAATAACTCATGAAATTCAGTTCTTCCTATTTTCCAGGCCAATGTCTTTGGAGAAATGGTCTCAGTGTGTGTACTCTGTGTGCTCCTTTCTCTCTCACCCTTCTCCAGTACCATAACTCCCTTCCCTTTGCAGCACCCATGATCCATTTCTCCCCTAAACCACATTTCTGCACTTCCTTCTTTTTTGGATGTGGTCCCTTCTCTCTCTTTAGTTGTGGAGTTTGTTCTGTCAGTCTTCAGGCCAATTTGGGGGGTATTTATGATGATTTTCTATTTTTAACTTTTCTAGGAACCTCTATACTGTTTTCCACAATAGCTGCATCAGTTTGCATTCCACCATCAGTGTAAGAAGGTTCCCCTTTCTCTGCATCCTCACCAACACCTGTTGTTTCCTGTGTTGTTAATTTTAGCCATTCTGACTGGTGTGAGGTGATAGCTCATTGTAGTTTTGATTTGTATTTCCCTGATGAAAGCATAATATACAATGGAATACTGTTCAACCATTAAAAAGAAGGAAATCTTGCCATTTGCCACAACATAGATGGACTTTGAGGGCACTATGCTGAGTGAAATAAGTCAGACAGAAAGACAAATACTGTATGATTTAACTTACATATGGAATCTAAAACAAGAACAAAAATCCAAACGCATGGACACAGAGAACAAACTGGTGTTTTCCAGAGGGAGGGCAGAGGGATATGGGTGAAGGTGGTCAAAAATACAAACTTCCATTTATAAGATAAATAAGTTCTGGGGATTTAATGAGACTATAGTTAACAGTACTATATTGTATATATGAGAGTTCCTAAGAGAATAAATCTTGAAAGTTCTCATCACAACAAAGTAACTGTATGTGGTGATGGATATTAACTAAAATTATTGTAGTCATTATTTTATAATACATACCTATATCAAATCATTATATTGCACACCTACAGCTAATGCAATGTTATATGCAATTATATCTCAATTTTAAAAAATGAATCAGAGAGGAAAACATTTCTTTAGCACTTCTTTCATATATTCACCAATTTTCATAGTGTTAAGAGCATCTAATAATAATTTAAGACAGGGAGAAACCCAGGATTTGTAGGATTTTAAGTTTATACAATTTGGGTTGGGTCCTTTTTAAGGAAAATAATCCAAAATTATAAACCTAAATTTGCTAGGCTCTCTCCTAGGGTTTGTAAAGGACCCGTGCGAACAAAGTACCTTAAAGTTTATGTTTCATTAGCTATACAATAAGCCACTTCTCCAAAGGTATTAGGGATATCATAAAAACAAACTAGTACTTGGTAAAAGTGCAATTTATTAGTTTGGAAGGACAGACTAAGAGGAAGTTATGTTGTGTCTGTTAGAAGAACTATGATTTATTATACAGTGTAAATAGACAACTGACAGCCAGGGCTGAGAAAATCCCATAGAGGATTTGAATGGAATGCAATTCATAGACTCTCGTTCCATAAAGCACACTTATTAATGTCAAGTATTCCTCAGAGATTTGATATTTTCTGATTCAGAAATGACCTATGGGTTCAATTTTACTCATAGATAAAAATAAAAGTGTTCCTATTAATTTTAATGGTTATTATCAACAGTGACACATTCCTGGCTATCTTATAATTTGGAATTGGAAAGTTAGAATTAAGACATTTTGACTATTTTAATAAAGAAGTAGAAAACTTAAAAGACACAACATAGGAAATAGAATCAATGGTACTGTAGTAGCATTCTATGGTGACAGATGGTAGCTACAGTTGTAGTAAGCATAGAAAGAAGTAAGCTATGATGTATATCTGAAATTAATATAACAATGTGTGTCAAATATAGTCAAATAAAAAATTTCAAAAAAGAATTTCCAAACCAAAAAAAATAGAAAGCTTAAAAAACAGAATTTCCATTTTTCCCTTTCTTCTTTTATCTTGGAATGTATTTTATTTTTTCATTGTTATTTTATTTGACAGAATCATTTTTGCTTTAGTAAAAATAGTAATAACAATAATACCAAATATATATATATATATATATATATATATATATATATATATATATATA
>NC_058419.1:52915791-53080433 GCF_002201575.2 Neomonachus schauinslandi
ATATATATATATATATATATATATATATATATATATATATATATATATATATATATATATAATTTACATGTATCAGGAATTCTTCTCAGCATTTTGCATGGATTAGCTTGTACAATTTTCACACTAATCCTATCAGATAGGTACTATTTCCATTTCTTTTTATGACAAAAGTAAGGCACAAAGAGTTTCAAAAACTTTCCTAAGATCACATAAACAACCTGCAAGTAGACATAATCATAATTTGAACTCATATCTTCTAAGGACAAGGTCTATGCACCTCGACACTGTAATATTATAGAGAAAACATTTTAATACTTTTAGCATATCAAAAGTTTTATGAACACAGCATCTTTGTTACAAATTTCCACTTTACAAAGTTGGTAATTCATCTATACACATTTCTTTTATCAGAGATCTTCTTTTTTTCAATATTAGAAAAATTTAAAGCCAGCATGCCATTCCAGATTTTCCAGATTTAAATTATATAATAATTTGGTTTAAGCGTCTGAACTCTAACCAGCTTATAACTTACTATACTGTAGGTCAAGTATTACTGCATGAAACCAGAAAGACAGATATAGAGCTTATGATGGAGCAAAAGACATAGACAGTATACTTTTTATCTAGATTAAGTAAATTATTCTTTATGGCAAATATGAAAGAATTTAATCCGTTGCTATTGGTATGTACAAGACCTTTTAATCTTTGGTTAGAAAATGATTTCCAGCTAGTAATAAGTTATTTCTTTCTGTTTACATCCCATTGTGAAATATTCACCATTAGTTTTATAGACATGACACATTCCCCCCAAGTGATCAATAGAACATACAGGCACCTTGAATATCTCCACATATGGAAAAGCACTGAAAAATGTTTTGCTATGCCAAGTTATTTCAAGAATTTGTCAGATGATGAGAATATAGACAAAAAGCTTAGAGGTCAAAGTGGATTATTATCAAGTATACATATCACCATTAAAAAAAAACAAGAAAAAAAGACAATGGAAAACAGAATAGTATGTTCTCCAATGTCTATCATTTTAAAGCAGCTTGTGGAATCATATATAAAATAAGTACAGTAAATACAACTGTAGGTGACTTTGTGTCCACATCACAAATTGTACTAATTGGTAATTCAGATTATCCAAAAACAGAATTAGCCATTTTTTCGAATTGGTTTCTTCAAATGAGGGTTGAGATTTATGAAGGAAGCTGTTTTCTATACTATAGAAAAATAAAGAACTGAACCCACAGGAATAATGGTGTTAATCTGAATAGCAATCTTAATCACCTCTTTCTGCTTACTTTCTTTACTATTTATTTTTTTTTCTCTGTCCTACTCTTCCTTCCATCTAATTTTCCAAAAAATAATTAAAATTTCTAAAATATATCAAATAATAAAAAAAACTGAACGAACTATGTAAGGATTTAATATATTACTGAAGAATTAATATTTTATTGTGCTGAACTAGTATTTATTGTATTATAAATACTATTTCCCTTTTCTTATATATTTAAGAAGGGATAATTTTTTAAACTAAGAATTCAAGATATTTGGCTTTGACATTCATATTGCCATTGTTATATAGGAAACAGTAGGGTGAAATGTGTGTCAAAACAAACAAAAATGTTATCAAGGAAACTGAGGGGAGGAATTAACAGTGTGGTGGATACGAAGTCAGGAAAACCACATCGTGACAGTTTTGTTTTGTTTTTTCTAATCATCATTGTATTTAACTTCTTTAGATTCAAGATGTATTATCTGGGACAATACAATACTATTTGTCCTATAGAGGTAAATGCAAATGAAGTAAACTGCTTTTAGTAGAACATAGAAGCAATCTTGAAGGCCAGATGACTCATGGGAGATCGATGAATCACAAATTTGCTAGGTGGAATTGAGTCTCTGAAATGAATTTTTAAAACTCTGTGTGCTACTTTTCATAACCTGCAGCAAAAATAATGTAAATTAATAAAATATTTTCAACATCTATGTGTTTTAATAAAAGGTACAGCTCTTATAGTTATCATAACGTGTGGTTAGGTGTAGGTATAGGCACAAGTAACCAAAGCTATTTCTTTTTTGTTAATATATTTAAAATATTTAAATGGAAAAATATAAATTTTTAATTTAGATATCAACATCACTTCTTTCTTTTTAATTTTTTTATTTAAATTCAATTTAGTTAACATATACTGTACTGTTAGTTTCATGGTAGAATTTAGTGATTCATCAGTTGCAAAAACACCCAGTGCTCATTATATCCTCCTTAATGTGCCCTCCTTAATGCCCATCACCCAGTTACCTCATTGCAAATGACTTTTGAGATAAAGGGCTAGTATCCAAAATCTATAAAGAAGTTATCAAACTCACTTCTTTCAATTAAAATGTTCAAAACATAATTTTTAGCTGTCTTTGTTACACTACTTACTACACTATTTGGACTTTGTCATATAGAATTGATTGTAGTAAGATATTCTGGTCAAGTGCTGAAGGGAGTCTGCATTGTTTGGATTGCATAGTTTTCTTTTAGGTACCTAAACTAATTCATACAGATGTTGGGAGTCAGAAATGCAGGGGCATTTTATTAACTTCTTGTGTTTTAGGGAATGCTTAATTAAAATTTTAAGATTAGTGGGAGGCACAGGTTTCCAGTTATGGAATGAATAAGTCATGGGGATAAAAGGTACAGTATAGGGAATATAGTCAATGGTATTATAATAGCATTGTACAAAAACAGATGGCAGCTACACTTGTGGTGAGCATAGCATAACATATATAGCTGTTACATCACTATGCTGTACATCCAAAACTAATGTAACATTGTGTGTCAGCTATACCTTAATAAAAAAAATGTAAGATCAGTCTTCAAAATGAATGCAAGAAGAGTTCATGAAGGAAGGAGAGAGAGATTAGAAAATAGATTAACACTGTCAATGAGTTTGAGAACAGCTTGGATAATACTAGTTATTGAATGGAATGAAGTTGGATAACACCAGAAGAAGTATCACCTGTAGCATAATTGGGATGAATTCCTACATGAAACATTAAGAATTTCTAATACCTAGATTTCTGAGAGTCTTGTCCAGGGAAGGGCAGAAGAAAACTGGCCCAGTGCTTTTCAAACTTGAATATGGCAGACAGGTATGAATGTCCAAGATAATCTAATGTGGTGAGAGGGATATGTTATCAAAATTACAAGAAGCAGACATTACTTGAATGAGTAATCAGTATATTTTTAGCACAATTCCAGGGGAGAGAGACAGTGCAATTGATCTTCATATCCCTTCCCCAGTATATTTTAGAAAGCATTGCAAATGATCCAGTAGACTAGGGATTAGTTCCTGTGGAATATTAGAGCACAAGTCAGATTGAAATGAGACAGAATCCTAGTGTGTGGTTTAAAAATAGAGGAATGTCTTAGTCCATTCAGGCTGCTATAACAACAACAACAACAAAACAAACAAACAAAACAAAACAAAACAAAACATGGACTGGGTAACTTATAAACAACAGAAATTTCTCACAGTTCTGGAGGCTGAGAATTCCAAGATAAAGATGTGGCCAAATCCAGTGTCTGGTGAGGTCCTCCTTCCTGGTTCATAAATGGCACTTTCTTGCTCTATCTTTACATGATGGAAGGGAGGAGAGAGTTCTCTTGGGTCTATTTCATAAAGGCACTAATCTCATTCATGAGAGTTCCATTCTCATGACTTAATCATCTCCCAAAGGCCACATCTCTTAATACCATCACTTTTAAGGGTTAGGACTTTAACATACAGATTTTGGGGTGATACAAATATTCAGGTTAGGGATGCCTGGGAGGCTCAGTCAGTTAAGCATCTGCCGTCAGCTCAGGTCATGATCCCAGGGTCCTGGAATCAAGTCCCACATCGGGTTCCTTGCTCAGCGGGGAGCTGCTTCTCCCTCTGCCTGCTGCTTCCCTTACTTGTGTGCTCTCTCTCTCTCTTTCTCTTACAAATAAATAAATAAAATACTTAAAAAATATAAAAAAAACAAATATTCAGATTATAGCAAGGAACGTGTGGAGTGGTTATGTCAGAGACACAAGAGCTTAGGTCTCTGGTAGCAAATCAAGTTCCACTATAAATTACAGATTTCCTCCATTATCTGGAAGTTTATTTTATGCCACTTTGCTTTTACAAAAGACCTACATTAGTCCCTCTTTTTGATAACTGAAAGAAACCCAAAGAGGAATTTTGCTTTTACAAAAAAGTGATTACTTCTTCACTTTACGCCATTCTGGCTTACAAAGATTTCACAGGAATGCTCTACATTTGGATAGTAGGGGAAACTTGCACTTTGTTTTTTTATTTATTTATTTTTTATTTTATTTTTTTTAAAGATTTTATTTATTTATTTGAGACAGAAAGAATGAGAGACAGAGAGCATGAGAGGGAGGAGGGTCAGAGGGAGAAGCAGACTCCCTGCCGAGCAGGGAGCCCGATGCGGGACTCGATCCCGGGACTCCAGGATCATGACCTGAGCCGAAGGCAGTCACTTAACCAACTGAGCCACCCAGGCGCCCTCACTTTGTTTTTTTAGACAAGTGGGAGAAATTTCTGGACTAGGTGGTAACCAAGGAACCAACAGCACAGTGGAGTATATCTAAACAGCCAATGCACAGTTGTGATGCTATATTGTGAAACAAAGTTCACTAAAGCCAAAAGAATCTTGTCTAAAAGAAAAAGCAAGTTCAATCAATCAGTGAGTCTAATAGTAAAGTGATCCATCTGGAAAGCAAGTATTGTAGCTTAAAATCAAAGGAAAATCCAAATAAGTACTAGCCCAAAAGTCAATACAGTAAAAGGTAGCAGTCCTTGATAGTGGGCATACATATTTTCTCACCTTGTGAGTTTTGAATTTTTATGCAGTCATTCTGATGTTCAGAGGTCAGGGATACAGGACAATTAAATTAATCAGGTTTTGGTTATTTTGGATTTTTCACTAGACTTGCATGTCATAGACATCAGTGACTCAAGCTGGAAAGGGCTGAACTATGTTCTTTGGAAGTTGAGAAGAAACTAACAAGGTTTGTTTCCATTAGACTTAGCACAGACTTCTCAACCCTTTGCATAAACACCCTGAAAAAATAAAGTAAAAGAAAACAGCTCGGTTTGCATCTTGTTTTATTTAAATTCTTTTAGTATCTTATGTCTTATATATTTTATAATATTTAATCACTTAAATAATGGAAGAATGATGTACAGCATTAATTTCTTGTGAGTGTTCAAAATGTTAAATAAGTATTACATAGAATATCAGTTTCAGATATACATCACTATTGGAGTTCTTCCACAGTTCAGTTAAGTAACAATCAGATTTGATTTCTCTAGGCCATAACTAAGTATGCTGTATTAATCAAGGAGAAGATAAAATAAAAGTAGGGTTGGATTTGGTGAATTGTTTCACTTATTTAAATTAACTAAAGACAATATACAAATATGTCAACTGCAGAGTGGGTAAGTTTTAAAAGTCAAAAGCAGGGCGCCTGGGTGGCTCAGTTGGTTAAGCGACTGCCTTCGGCTCAGGTCATGATCCCAGGGTCCTGGGATCAAGTCCCACATCGGGCTCCCGGCTCAGCGGGAAGCCTGCTTCTCCCTCTCCCACTCCCCCTGCTTGTGTTCCTGCTCTTGCTGTCTCTGTCTCTGTCAAATAAATAAATAAAATCTTTAAAAAAAAAAAAGTCAAAAGCAGATGATACTTGATCACAGAGCTTTATTAAAGACACTATGAAAAAGGAGATATATTGTCCCATATTCTATATGAATTTATGAATAAGATACTCCTGAGGGTACTTAGCATAATTTTATTTGGGATTAAACCAGATTTAAAAAGAAAGTTTAAATCAAACATCTAGTTTAGTACTATGATATGGTTCATAGTAAAATATTCTATCTAAGTTAGGGCTTGGTTAGAGCTATAATTTTTAATTTTACAACTGGTAAAACTGAGTGGAATTAATTATTTTAAAATCTCAGGAAATCAAACTTTTGTCATCATCATGCAGACAGAAGTGTTTGAGGGAACCTGAAACCAGAGTCTTCTTAGGAATATAAGATGAAGATAATCATTTTGTTAAGTTGAAACTTAAACTTCCAAGGTAACAACTAGTACTATGCATTTAATTGTACATTCTCCTAATTCAAATACTCTTAGAGAGGAAGTTTCTCAATGCATATAATTATGTATGTTAAATATGCTTTGGGAACATAAATTAATCCTCTGAACCACAGCATATTTGTTTATCTTCTTTGGTTGTGTTTGATTCAAGCAAACGGTTGGACATTTTCAGCTTGTTTGCAAAAGACTTATCACTCAATAGATACGCTGTCCAAAGAGTTAATCAAATTATGGAGTTCGAATTGTGGGATTATACAAGTGTTTTTACTTATTTATTGCACCATTGTGAAAATCTACCTTCTCAGAACAGTTTATGTAAATGAAATAAACAATTATAAATTATTTTCCTTTAAACTTAAATGTTTCATTTCCATATTTGGCCTTGGGAGCAGCAGTTCTTAATCTAAGACCATGGACCTAAGAGAACACAGGAAGCATTTATATATGCATTCAAAATTTCATGAATATATGAAAGTATGTATTATTTAGAGAAAAGATTCATAATTTTCATCGGACTTTCAAAGATGTCTGTAAACCAAAAATTGATAAGAACACTTTATTTACAGTGTGAAAATGACCAATTTTCATCTCAAGGACTGCTTCAAACTGAAATTTAAGTAACACTATTCAAAATATGAGTGAGCTAAAGAAAAAATTTCCCCCCTTTTCTGAAGTGACATTTGGCATTCTTCGGAGTCTGATCATGACTCATACTGCAAATCTTATCTTATTTTTTGACTGAAAAATACTATTGACTTTTCATAATAAATGTCTAAATAAATATATATGTTGAAAATAAGACTGCTTGGAGAGAGTTTCATTCATTTAAAAGTTTGCAGTAACCCTAATTAAGTATAATTCCAAAACAGACATGATTCTGAGAGATAAAAAGGAACATTAGATGCCCACAACAGCCTTGATTCATGTTCTCTCAATGGAAGGTCCTAGTATATCCCTTGGCATGGAAATTTACCATCTCAGAATATTCCTAGGTTTACAGCTGCTATTGAATTCCATGTGGCAGCTATAGAGAGCTGTCATCCAATTTTGTTGAGATGAAAGTTACAGCTACTTTTCTTGTGTCTTTCATAGCAGTCTACACCATTCTGTCAAGCAGACAGGATATCAGCAGAATGACTTTTATCCTTGAAGGCCACTTGATAGATCTACATGAGACAGCCTAAGTAGGTATAATTATGCTGTTTCTTTCCAGCATACACTTGCTTATTTATTCTTTGAAAACATAGTATGTGGATTTGAAGTTATTTCCCAAGTATCCCTTCAGAGCAGCATAGTAATTAGGATCAGCTGAGATGACCCTGCTTCTGATTCTGCTTCTCTGATTTTAATTGGAGGCAAACATAGGTATATGTATTCCTGGGAGAGTTTTGCTTTCAGGAGAGTCCTTGCTGTTTCAACTGACAGGAAAGTAAGGCTGCATCTTTCAGATTCTTTTATTCCCATGACTAGAGTCTTTCTTGAGAGTTCACTGTTATAATGTGCTTGATTTGTATATTTTGAACTGCATCTTATACATGTCCCTTTAATTTCTGCATTTAAGGAACAGAGAAATCTTCATGGGATTTAATGAATTTTAGTTTTGGGAAGCTATTTTGGTTCAGCATTGAAAAGCAGGAGGGATGCTTATTTCTCATTTCTTAAAACAAGATTTTTACCACTAGGACTGGTAGTGAGTGAATTCAGAGTAAGATACCCTTTTGTCTTGTGAAGAAGAAATAGAGAAAAAGGGGATTATATAATGGTTGCACTATATAAAAGAGGTTGGGTCTTTGGGGACATGAACTTTATCTGATATTTTCTATTTATGGCTCTGTTTATATAAGATCATGACAATCCAGTGGAAATAAGTTATTCAATATTGTGATTAATTTGCATGCATCACATCAAAATGTAAAGTTAACTTATACCCTATACTTCCAGTCCAATGCTCTTTTCTCTTCACATGCTGCTTTATCAATAATAATTACCAGCACCAATCTGTATGGCATTGAATCATTTATAAATCAGAGACATCTCACTGACTTTCTTTGGATTATATTTACATGTAGAAAAATATGTGCATGTATTAAGGAGGCAGTTCAAGTTGGTCAAACAGATCTGAATCTGGTACTTTGGGATTACTACAGTTTTTCTTAGCAGTTGAGGGATTCTTCCTGCTATTTTGGCTGTATGGCAACCTATATAGTTACATAATCTGAGATTTTTGATCACCGGTTTTTTAGGGGGTGGTGAAATGTGGAAGAGTTATTTGTATTATACTTTGAGTCTTTCATATTCTCAACAAGAAATATGAGTTTTTCTGAAAGTAGAACAAATGTCCAAAAACATTTTCCATGCATGAGAATGAAAAAAAAAATGACTAAAGAAGATGAGTTAATGTGGAAAATTAAATCTATAAATATTTGTCCCTCTGTTTCTAGGATTTGTCTCGTGACTCAGCAATAGTTACACACTTCTCCATTTGTTAAAATTCCAATAAACGGTAAAGACTGGATTTGAAATAAAGCAATGACAAGACAAAAGAAAGCAAAAAAAAAAAAAGATAAAGAAAAAAACCCAAATTAACAAAAACTTGAGTCCAACTAGAAATAAGAAACAAAGTAACTTAGAAAGTAAGTACCCAGAAGGAAAGGGAAGACACCATCAGGTACCCATGGAAAGGCTCCCCACTTTATACCTATCCTCTGTCCTTGAAAAAGTCAGTCCATTGTCTTTAAATGTATACCCATCTTTTTTTTTCTTTCCTTGAGCAATAAATGTGCAGTGAAATAAATCATCTCTAACAATTCCACAAATAATATACTGAAGTAATTAATCCCACTGAAGCTATTTTTGACAAGGTTAGGTTGAAGACAATTTTATGCTGAAATCCAGAAGGAATATATAAGTAATGATGTAAGATATTTATTTTCAATCATGACTCAGTATTTGAGCCTGAGAAAAAATTCAATGTTCATATAAACAGCAGTGTAGAGGGGGTAGGTAGTTGAAGCACATGAAAAGGATATGAAGAATAACAGAAGATAAAGATTGGAACCGTTAGGGGGTGGAGCAAGATGGCGGAGGAGTAGGAGACCTGGATTTCATCTCCTCTCTGGAATTCAGCTGGATAGGGATCAAACCATTCTGAACACCTACAAACTCAACAGGAGATGGAAGAAAAGAAGAGCAACAACTCTCTCATCAGAAAAGCGACCACTTTCTGGAAGGTAGGACGTGCGGAGAAGTGAATCCGAGGCGATATTCGGGAGGATAGACGGCGGGGGAGGGGCCTCTGTCGGCCGCTTCTGGCAAGTGATAGAGCCGCGGAGCACAAAATCGGAACTTTTAAAAGTCTGCTCCGCTGAGGGACGTCACTCTGGTGGATAAGTGGGGGATGGAACCCTCCGGGACAGTGTGGTCTCAAGACCCTCGGGGTCACAGAAAGACCGGGGGTGCCTGAGTGTGGCAGAGCTCCCAGGTATCGGAGCAGGGAAGCCAGCTGCAAAGGCGGAGCCCAGGCGCGGGCTCTCAGCTCAGGGTTGCCATAAACCGTGATCCGCGGCACAGTCGGGCCCCTGCTCCTCCAGCAGGGACCCAACAAGCGGCAGATCCGGGGAGACTCACCTTCCTCCCCCGGGAGGAGCGGCGCGGGAGTGCACCGCAGGGATCTGCTGGGTTTGGAGACTCCACCCGGGGTCGGGTGCCAGAGACAGAAATGCGCGGTCACAGGTCGGGTGAGCACAGAGTGCGGCCGGAGACCGGGGAGACGGGAGTGACTGACGGCTTTTCTCTGGGGGCTCACTGAGGAGCGGGGCCCCGAGTTCTCGGCTCCTCCGGGGTGGAGATTGGGAGGCCACCATTTTCACTCTCTGCCTCCAAAGCTGTACGGAAAGCTCGCAGGGAACAAAAGCTCCGGAGAGCAAACCCGAGCAGATTACTTAGCCAGGAGGGGGCAAGGGCGGGGCAATTCCGCCTCCGGCAGAGACATTTGGAAACCATGGCAACAGGCCCCTCCCCAGAAGATCAGCGAGAACAGCCAGCCAAGACCAAGTTTACCGATCAATGAGAACGGCAGAACTCCAGCACTAGGGGACTACTGCACATAGAATTTATGGCTTTTTTACCATGATTCTTTAGTCTTTCAAAGTTAATTTTTTTTTAACTGTCTTTTTGTCTTTTTTTTTCTTTTTGAATTTTTCTTTTTCCCTTTTTCAACCAACATCTAATCAATCCCTTTTTTTAAAAAAAGAAATTTTATTTTTCATTTTTAGAGTCATATTCTATCCCTTCATAGTAGTTACCCGTATTTTTGGCTTATATATATAAGTTGTTTTCTCTTTAAAATTTTGAGATAGTTTCTTCTAACAGATTAAAATATACCCTAAATCTCTAGTATATGGTGTTTTCTATTTCCCTGCCTGATCACATCCTCTCCCTTTTTTTTTCTTTTTCTTTTTTCTTTTTTTAAATCCTCTTCTTTCTTTTTTCAAACAACTTCTTATCAATTCCTTTTATAAAATTTTTTATAATTTTCATCTTTACAGTCATATTCCATCCCTTCATCATATCAACCCTTATTTTTGTACATATATAAGTTTTTCTTTCTTTAAAATTTTGGGAGGCACTTTCTTCTAACACACCAAAATACACCCCAAATCTAGTGTGTGGCACTGATCTATATACCAGCCTGATCATATTTGATCACATTCTGGTTTTTTTGTTGTTGTTGTTGTTTTGTTTTGTTTGTTTTTGTTTTTATCTTTATCTTTTTCTTTTTCTTTTTTTTCTTTTTCTTTTTTCTCTCTTTCCCTTTCTTTTCCCACTGCTTCAGGTCCTTTCTGATTTGTTTAGAGTATATTTTCTGGGGACGTTGTTACTCTGCTAGCATTTTGTTCTCTCATTAATCTATTCTCCTCTGCACAAAATGACAAGACGGAAAAAAATCACCTCAACAAAAAGAACAAGAGGTAGTACCGACTGCCAGGGACCTACTCAATACGGACATTAGTACGATGTCAGATCTAGAGTTCAGAATCATCACTTTAAAGATACTAGCTGGGCTTGAAAAAAATATGGAAGTTATTAGAGAAACCCTTTCTGGAGAAGTAAAAGAACCCCATATCCAACCAAGTAGAAATCAAAAAGGCTATTAATGAGGTGCAATCAAATATGGGGGCACTAACTGCTAGGATAAATGACGCAGAAGAGAGAATCAGTAATATAGAAGATGAAATGATGGAAAATAAAGAAGCTGAGAAAAAGAGAGATAAACAACTACTGGATCACGAGGGCAGAATTCGAGAGATAAGCGATACCATAAGATGAAACAACATTAGAATAATTGGGATTCCAGAAGAAGAAGAAAGAGAGAGAGGGGCAGAAGGTATAATGGAGCAAATTATAGCAGAGAACTTCCCTAATTTGGGGAAGGAAACAGGCATGAAAATCCAGGAAGCACAGAGAACCCCTGTCAAAATCAATAAAAATAGGTCAACACCCCGACATCTAATAGTAAAACTTACGAGTCTCATAGACAAAGAGAAAATCCTGAAAGCAGCTCGGGAGAAGAGATATGTAACCTACAAGGGTAGAAACATTAGATTGGCAACAGACCTATCCACAGAAACCTGGAAGGCCAGAAAGGACTGGCAGGATATATTCAGAGCACGAAATGAGAAAAATATGCAGGCAAGAATACTATATCCAGCTAGGCTGTCATTGAAAATAGGAGAGATAAAAAGCTTCAAGGACAAACAAAAACTAAAGGAATTTGCAAAAACAAAACCAGCCCTACAGGAAATCTTGAAAGGGGTCCTCTAAGCAAAGAGAGAGCCTTAAAGCAACATAGACCAGAAACGAACACAGACAATATACAGTAACAGTCACCTTACAGGCAATACAATGGCATTAAATTCCTATCTTTCAATAGTTACCCTGAATGTAAATGAGCTAAATGCCCCAATCAAAAGACACAGGCTATCAGACTGGATTAAAAAACAAGACCCATCGATATGCTGTCTGCAAGAGACTCATTTTAGAACCAAAGACACCCCCAGATTGAAAGTGAGGGGGTGGAAAACCATTTACCATGTTAATGGACACCAAAAGAAAGCTGGGGTGGCAATCCTTATATCAGACAAATTAGATTTTAAACCAAAGACTGTAATAAGAGATGAGGAAGGACACTATATCATACTTAAAGGATCTATCCAACAAGAAGATCTAACAATTGTAAACATCTATGCCCCTAACATGGGAGCAGCCAATTATATAAGGCAATTAATAACAAAAGCAAAGAAACACATCGACAACAATACAATAATAGTGGGGGACTTTAACACCCCCCTCACTGAAATGGACAGATCGTCTAAGCAAAAGATCAACAAGGAAATAAAGACTTTAAATGACACACTGGACCAAATGGACTTCACAGACATATTCAGAACATTCCATCCCAAAGCAACGGAATATACATTCTTCTCTAGTGCCCATGGAACATTCTCCAGAATAGACCACATCCTAGGTCATAAATCAGGTCTCAACCGGTAACAAAAGATTGGGATCATTCCCTGCCTATTTTCAGACCACATGCTTTGAAACTAGAACTCATTCACAAGAGGAAAGTCGGAAAGAACTCAAATACATGGAGGCTAAGAGCATCCTACTGAAGAATGAATGGGTCAACCAGGAAATTAAAGAAGAATTAAAAAAATACATGGAAACCAATGAAAATGAAAACACAACTATTCAAAATCTGTGGGATGCAGCAAAGGCAGTCCTAAGAGGAATGTATATAGCAATACAAGCCTTTCTCAAGAAACAAGAAAGGTCTCAAGTACACAACCTAACCCTCCACCTAAAGGAGCTGGAGAAAGAACAGCAAATAAAGACTAAACCCAGCAGGAGAAGAGAAATAATAAAGATCAGAGCAGAAATCAATGAAATAGAAACTAAAAGAACAGTAGAACAGATAAACGAAACTAGGAGCTGGTTCTTTGAAAGAATTAACAAGATTGATAAACCCCTGGCCAGACTTATCAAAAAGAGAGGAGAAATGACCCAAATCAACAAAATCATGAATGAAAGAGGAGAGATCACAACCAACACCAAAGAAATACAAACAATTATAAGAACATATTATGAGCAACTCTATGCCAGCAAATTAGATAACCTGGAAGAAATGGATGCATTCCTAGACATGTACCAACTACCAAAACTGAACCAGGATGAAATAGAAAACCTGAACAGACCTAAAACCACTAAGGAAATTGAAGCAGTCATCAAAAATCTCCCAAAAAACAAAAGCCCAGGGCCAGATGGCTTCCCAGGGGAATTCTACCAAACATTTCAAGAAGAATTAATACCTATTCTTCTGAAACTGTTCCAAAAAATAGAAATGGAAGGAAAACTTCCAAACTCATTTTATGAGGCCAGCATTACCTTGATCCCAAAACCAGACAAAGACCCCATCAAAAAGGAAAATTACAGACCAATATCTCTGATGAACATGGATGCAAAAATTCTCACCAAAATACTAGCCAATAGGATCCAACAGTACATTAAAAGCATTATTCACCATGACCAAGTGGGATTTATCCCTGGGCTGCAAGGTTGGTTCAACATCCGCAAATCAATCAATGTGATACAATACATTAACAAAAGAAAGAACAAGAATCATATGATCCTCTCAATAGATGCAGAAAAAGCTTTTGACAAAGTACAGCAAACTTTCTTGATCAAAACTCTTCAGAGTATAGGGATAGAGGGTACATACCTCAATATCATAAAAGCCATCTATGAAAAACCTACAGCGAATATCATTCTCAATGGGGAAAAACTGAGAGCTTTCCCCCTAAGGTCAGGAACGCGGCAGGGATGTCCACTATCACCACTGCTATTCAACATAGTATTGGAAGTCCTAGCCACAGCAATCAGACAACAAAAAGAAATCAAAGGCATCCAAATTGGCAAAGAAGAAGTCAAACTCTCACTCTTTGCAGATGATATGATACTTTATGTGGAAAACCCAAAAGACTCCACCCCAAAACTGCTAGAACTCATACAGGAATTCAATCAAGTGGCAGGATTTAAAATCAATGCACAGAAGTCAGTGGCATTCCTATACACCAACAACAAGACAGAAGAAAGAGAAATTAAGGAGTCGATCCCATTTACAATTGCACCCAAGACCATAAGATACCTAGGAATAAATCTAACCAAACAGACAAAGGATCTGTACTCAGAAAACTATAAAATTCTCATGAAAGAAATTGAGGAAGACACAAAGAAATGGAAAAACGTTCCATGCTCATGGATTGGAAGAACAAATATTGTGAAGATGTCAATGCTACCTAGAGCAATCTACACATTCAATGCAATCCCCATCAAAATACCATCCACTTTTTTCAAAGAAATGGAACAAATCATCCTAAAATTTGTATGGAACCAGAAAAGACCCCGCATAGCCAGAGGAATGTTGAAAAAGAAAAGCAAAGCCGGCGGCATCACAATTCCGGACTTCCAGCTCTATTACAAAGCTGTCATCATCAAGACAGCATGGTACTGGCACAAAAACAGACATATAGATCAATGGAACAAAATAGAGAGCCCAGAAATGGACCCTCAACTCTATGGTCAACTCATCTTTGACAAAGCAGGAAAGAATGTCCAATGGAACAAAGACAGTCTCTTCAACAAATGGTGTTGGGAAAATTGGATAGCCACATGCAGAAGAATGAAACTGGACCATTTCCTTACACCACACACAAAAATAGACTCCAAATGGTTGAAAGACCTATATGTGAGACAGGAGTCCATCAAAATCCTAAAGGAGAACACAGGCAGCAACCTCTTCGACCTCAGCCGAAGGAACTTCTTCCTAAAAACATCGCCAAAGGCAAGGGAAGCAAGGGCAAAAATGAACTATTGGGACTTCATCAAGATAAAAAGCTTTTGTACAGCAAAAGAAACAGTCAACAAAACCAAAAGACAACCGACAGAATGGGAGAAGATATTTGCAAATGACACATCAGATAAAGGGCAAAATCTATAAAGAACTCATCAAACTCAACACCCAAAGAACAAAGAATCCAATCAAGAAATGGGCAGAAGACATGAACAGACATTTTTCCAAAGAAGACATCCAAATGGCCAACAGACACATGAAAAAGTGCTCAGTATCGCTCGGCATCAGGGAAATCCAAATCAAAACCTCAGTGAGATACCACCTCACACCAGTCAGAATGGCTAAAATTAACAAGTCAGGAAACGACAGATGTTGGCAGGGATGCGGAGAAAGGGCAACCCTCCTACACTGTTGGTGGGAATGCAAGCTGGTGCAGCCACTCTGGAAAACTGTATGGAGGTTCCTCAAAAAGTTGAAAATAGAGCTACCATATGATCCAGCAATTGCACTATTGGGTATTTACCCCAAAGATACAAAAGTAGGGATCCGAAGGGGTACGTGCACCCCGATGTTTATAGCAGCAATGTCCACAATAGCCAAACTGTGGAAAGAGCCAAGATGTCTATCGACAGATGAATGGATAAAGAAGGTGTGGTATATATATACAATGGAATATTATGCAGCCATCAAAAGGAATGAGATCTTGCCATTTGCAACAACGTGGATGAAACTGGAGGGTATTATGTTGAGTGAAATAAGTCCAACAGAGAAAGAAATGTATCATATGATCTCACTGATATGAGGAATTCTTAATTGCAGGAAACAAACTGAGTGTTGCTGGAGTGGGGGGTGGGGTGGGAGGGATGGGGTGACTGGGTGATAGACACTGGGGAGGGTATGTGCTCTGGTAAGCGCTGTGAATTGTGCAAGACTGTTGAATCTCACATCTGTACCTCTGAAACAAACAATACATGTTAAGAAAAAAAAAAGAAGAAGAAGAAGGTAGCGGGAGGGAAAGAATGAAGCGGGGGAAATCGGAGGGGTAGACGAACCATGAGAGACGATGGACTCTGAAAAACAAACAGGGTTCTAGAGGGGAGGGAGGTGGGAGGATGGGTTAGCCTGGTGGTGGGTATTGAGGAAGGCACATTCTGCATGGAGCACTGGGTGTTATGCACAAACAATGAATCATGGAACACTTCATCTAAAACTAATGATGTAATGTATGGGGATTAACATAAGAATAATAAAAAAAAAAAAAAGATTGGAACCGTTAATTTTAATCCTAAACTTGGTTTTCATATTAATTAAATGAAAGTTGTGAAATTTAGGTTTTGTGTGATTTGCAATTGCAGATTGCATTGGAAAGTCATGTTTGGGTCAACATTGGTAGATAAATGTAGTTACCCTTTATATTGACATAATTTAACAGATTTTTAGTGCATGGTGTGATTAAGTGTGCTACATATCAAAATCTTTTCTATCTATTCTCTTAATAATAAAGTAAATCATATATAAAAGTCTCTCTATTGAATAGCTAAGTATTTTCTTCCCTGTTATGTTACACATTTGCAAAGCATTGTAGAATTTAATATTTTTAATCAAACTCACTATAAAAATACATGTAGCACAGACTGCTATAATTGTGTGTGTATGTGTGTGTGTGTGTGTGTGTGTGTGATTATAGGTGTGTGCTTCCTTTGAAGAACTGTTCTGGGATGATGCAATCCCTGAAGTTTTAAGGGGAACTCAGGAACTGGGGCATACACATCAATGTGCAACATGCTGTAAATTATATTGCATGTTGTAAAAAGCCATAAATTTTCCATCATCTTGTTCAGTTATTACTATTAAAGATTTTTGTACCTAACTGCAAATGTGAGTTTCTATAGTTCTCTTACATGTTCTCTTATTAATAATTTCAGTATCTGCTGAATGGAGAACTGCAGATGTAATGGCTGATTAGGTAGCACAATTGACTTAAAGCTTCAAAGTCAGGGGTTAAAGTACTTTACAGTAAAAATATAATAAACTACCAACCAACAACTTTGTCAGTGGACATTTCTAAGTAACAAACCAAGTTTCCTTTTTCATTTATCTTGTTTACATTTGCAAAGTGAAAATCAATATAAATTCATCTAAACACAATATTATTTCAATTAGTAAGACAGTCTTGGGGGAAAAGCTTATAATTTCTTCATAGGCACTCATGTTCAAAATCTGTACGTGATTCTTAAACACATAAATGTTTTTCTTGATTTAGCCTTTGAACTATGATAGAAATCTTTATTCAAAACCTTTCAAACCCTTTTATTTACTTATTTTTAAAGATTTTATTTATTTTTAAAGATTTTACTTATTTATTTGACACACAGAGAGAGCATAAGCAGGGGGAGTGGCAGGCAGAGGGGGAGGGAGAAGCAGGCTCCCTTTCAAGCAGAGAGCCTGATGTAGGGTTCAATCCCAAGACCCTGGGATCGTGACCTGAGCTGAAGGCAGACGCTTAACCCACTGAGCCACACAGGCGCCCCTTTCAAACCCTTTTAAAGCCTTTGTATTAGTATAACAGAATCTAATTAAAAAATCAGCCAAATTCCTGGCCATTTGGTGGTGAATAATTCTCAAAGATTTATCTGATTATATTTGCATCTAATAATATTTTAAAAAATGAAAACAAAGCAAAATGAAACATGTCTATCTTACCTTAAAATTCTCCAGAAAACTAGTTTCTGTTATATGCGACTCACACTTAAATTGAAGTTTAACTTTAACATATTTTCCCCTTTTAAACCTATTACCAACTTCCTGTATTTCTGACAATCAAATATCACTAATATGAAAATTATAACAAGCATTACAGAAATTAAATTCAAACAAGACAAAGAATTTTCTTTCTAGTTTTCTTTCTGTTCTCTGTGTAGGATCAATCTTTCCCCTGAAGAGAATAAATTTAAATCCGCATTGCTAGATTTATCTAGGATTTGAAAGCTTTCTTGGTATTGCCACAACTTTTATATTATGCCTTATATTGGAGATTATCTTCTTTTGCTTTCTCAAATTTAGTATTTTAGAGCTACTCCTCCAAATATCTTGTTAAACACTTTATCTTAAGCATGATAGAATGATTATGATAAAAATTAATGTTAACATCTTGCTAGCCGTTTTTGTTGCATTATAACAAAAAAAGCTTTTTATATTGTTTTAAAATGACTTCTCTATTTATGACTAAAGCTTGCCATCTAGTGGAAATGCTGAAGCAAATAGTAGAAAATTTTGCTAGTTTTTCTGAAACCAAGTTTTAAAGGCTATATCTAGTTTCATTGGTTTTACTGGATTTATCAGTCTATTTTAATAGCATTTTCATGGATAAATCAGCTATCAAACTTAGTCACAGTGGCTACATTGATATGCCTGCATAGAAACAGCCTGAATGAATTTATTAATTTTTTAAATACATTTGAAAACACTGAATTTAACTTGAAAACAGCATATTTCAAATATGAAAATTGATTTTATCTTGTCTATAATAGGAATTTGATAAGCTTTCAAGGTAATTTCTCACAGGAAGGTCTTTATCACTTCCTTCTTCACCAGATAGTTTTAATGAGCGTATATGTAAGACACTGTTTTCATGTATATACATTTACACAGTAAAAATCAACTGATCAGAAAAAATAAAATGGGATTATAATTTTTAATGGTGTAGCCTAAAGAACACACCATTTCTTTTTACACAATTGTGTTTTTTAAAAATTATGCTTTACAAAGAAATTTAGTCTGTCATTTCAAAAGATGACTTTCCTTCAGGTCATTTGATTAAATGTAATGTGTTTATTAAGAAAGGCAAAGTTATCTTGTTTCTAGGACTTTAACTTCAGTTCTGCCGTAGTACTTTTAATTCTCATCCTTGGAGGCTATTTAAGAGATGCCAATAGTGATGGTGAGTCTTAAAATATTTTCTGGGGTCTATGGCCTGATTGAGGAGGTAAAATATGTGACAGTAAGTGGAAAAGTGTCTATAATAGTAATCTGAGTACAGGGCCACTAAGAAGTTAAATTAACAGGCAATTTTATGGAAGTCTCAAGAAAAGATGACAAAGCGCAAGAATGTAGAGTGGAAAGCTAGCTATTCATTCACTAGCAAAAGCAAAAGCAAGATAGTATATCCACATTTTATTCATTCACACATTAGAAGGTGGAGGTGGGTTGAATAAGACATTTAGTCTTTCCCTACAGGGCAAATATTAGTGATACCATTTGGGATAGAAAGATCAGAGTACTTTTATAAAAATTAAGACTTTAATTTTTTAGAGCCACTTGAGGTTCACAGCAAAATTGAGGAGAAGGTGTAGAGATTTCCCATATACCCTCTGCCTCCACATATGCCTATCCTCCTCCATTACCAACATCTTCCACCTGAGTGGGCTGGAGCTGTGTATTTCCCTTCTCCCACACAGAAGGACAGAAGTAGATGGAGCTGTGTTTCCCTTTCCCTATTCAGTTAGTCTCTGATAGTCCCCCAGCAGGGTAGGCTCTTGTTAGTCCGTTCCCCTTGAGAGCAGGCCTTGTTAGTAAGAATGGAGTTATCTTGGTGTTATTTCAAAATGATTCTTTTTCCCCTCCCCCTGCTAGAAGCAAAGAGAAATTTTTCTCCAATATTTACTATGGGGACCTGGTTAAACTCCTGGAAGTAAATCACAATATTGTGGGTGACCACTTATGACTGAGCCCCTTTGGAATTTTTAGCTCTCTGAATTATGAACACTTAGTCTCCAGGTATTTGTCCCACCCCAACATGGATTCCTATGGTGGTTTTAGCTCTTAAGTCTGTTTTGGTAAGCTGTGACACCCTGTATTCATTTGTAAGTTTCTCCAATCTTGGAAGCTATGGTTGGCCCTCTGTCCTCCCCTATTTAAGGGATCCAAGAACAATTGTTGATTTTTCAGTCTGTTTAGGTTTTTACTTGCTGTTAGGATGAAGTGGCAACTTCTAAACCTTTTACATGTAAGACCAGAAACCAGGCCATTGTGCTCTTAACAACCATTGTCTCTTCCATGAAAAGACAGTAGCATCTGATTTTGTTTTTCCAAACTCCATATATTTGCTTCTAAACTGTAAGCATGTTTTGTGAAGATATATATATGCGTATGCTTGTACATTTCTTATTGCCTTTGAATAATAATATCTGATTTTGAACACTTTCCTATGTTTTTATGGGAATGCTGCCTTTGAGTTTCCCTTAGTGTTTCCAAAGAAATACCACTCTCCAAGGAGAGAAAAAAAACAAAAACAAAAACGTTAGGAGAAGGAAGGGAAAAATTAAGGGGGGGAAATCGGAGGGAGAGATGAACCATGAGAGACTATGGACTCTGAGAAACAAACTGAAGGTTTTGGGGGTGGGGGTGGGGGGATTGGTTAGCCAGTGATGGGTATTAAGGAGGGCACGTACTTCATGGAACACTGGGTGTTATATGAAAACAATGAACCCTGGATCACTACATCAAAAACTAATGATGTATTGTATGGTGACTAACATAACGTAATAAAATAAAATTAAATTAAAAAACAGAAGCAAAATAAATTTAAAAAAAAGCCATTTAGGTCTTTTGATGCTAGTCAAATGGAATAACATGTTTATGCTCCCAACCATAGTCAAAGTTATTTAAATAAAAAATAGAAGCTCTAACTCTCATTCTGTTGTTGTTGAATTACTGAATACAACTGTTTCTAGGTAGCAAATATTTTAAGTTTACAAGTGAAAGATACATGAAATTATTAGATATTTTTGATTGATTCCTAAGTGCATACTATTTTTAAAAGTCTTTTTACCAGAACCTAGGCTGTAATATAGATATTGGATATCTTTACTCAGAGTGAGAATATATAATATGAAAGTTGTTTATTTGTTTAAGAATGCTTTTATTGACCATTCCTGTTGGCAATAGATAAATAGGTTGATGATAGATAATGTGCATCATAAAATGACACATTATTACTATACACAAAATTATCTCTTTCCTCTCTTTCTTTTCTCTCTCTCTCCCTCCCAACACACATATGCACTCACACACACTACTTGCCCTTTAGTTATAAGACAGATAGCTTGATCCTATAAGAAGAGGAAAGATTGGTTTGTCATTTTTAATTTTTTTTCTCTTTGCAGAACATTAGGTTACTAATGGCTGTTTCTCTAAATTTTTATTAAAATTTTATTACAAAGCCAAAGCCCTTTTCTGAAAAGCCCAGTCATTTAATGAATTCAAAAGCAAGTATTTTTAAATTACACCTAGTTGTTGTATTAATCATCTGGCAAGTCAAACTGGGTTCTCAACACAACACTTACTCTGAATGATCTTCCAGTTTTTCTTCTATATGAAGTGCTTGGGCTTGTGCCCTTCAGGGTGTGGAATCTGGTAGATAACTATTCGGATCAAAAAGACTTGGTTTTAAATATAGTGTTTTGATTTACTGTGTGATATCAGACAAGCCACATAATCTTTTTGAGATGTCTTATCAGCTGCAAAATATATTAATTTACAAGACTGTTACAAAGATAAAGTGAGATAAGAATGTGGAAGTAGCTATGCAAATAATGAAATATTTGTGTTTCTCTGTTATATTGAGATATGATATTAGTCTCTAAAGTCATATTTTTTGAAATCTTATTAAAAATTTGAGCACTTTTTCAATTTTTCTTTATTGTTGTTAACTCATTTGTTTTACTGCGGACCAGCCTGCTTTATTTCTCAACAGTCTCATTTCTTCAGTACATGAATGTAGGTATTTGTATTCTGAAAGAAAGCTCTTACACATAATGAAAAGGTAGAGATCTTATTTACATGCAAAAATCTACTATCATTGCTGCCACTCCCTTTTTCTTTGCAGATTCAGAAACATCCACTGAAACTCAGCTAGGATTATACTGATATGATTTAATGTCATTTTTCTTTATGCTTTTTTAGATGATGCTGAGGTCAGGTTCAAAGAAGAGAGTTAAGCTTTAAAAGAGTAGGATGCTATTTCACTAAGGTGATTATAGAAAATGGCACAAGAGTTAAGAATTTGCATTATGCAGAACATCAGCATTAATATATTAATAAGACAAGTTGCACATGCAAACTCTTTATAATTATTTATGAAACCATTTAATCATTATGGAAGTAGATAAATGCTGCCAAACCTATTTTCTAAGTAGTAACTTGCATCACAGGTAAAGTCTAAAGCAGTGTCAACAACAGAAATCCAAAATTTTGCCCTTGCTGATTTTTTTTAAGTTGTAATCCCTAATCATTTTCCATTTAGTGAAAAAAAATCTCAGTGTTTCAGAGAGAAAAGCAAAACTGAAACTAATACCAGTGACTAAAGGACATAGAAGTTCTGAACTTAAATGCAGTAAATATTTTTGTTAGCAGAATATTGAGGTCACTACTTCTAATTTTGGGATGTATGAGTTGTGTTTACTAGATTCTGAGGCATAGTGTTTCCTTAATTAATTACAAAGCATTTTCTTCTTACTTAGGCAATGCTGGGTAATATTAGAGGTCAGACAAAAGGCCCTTGTCTACCCATTGAGGAACTAATCTTCCTCAACTTTTCTCCCCACCTCTTTCATTTGAAATATATTACACGTGTGAATCAAACACATACAGAAAGATTAAGAATAAGAAAAAGCAAACATTTGCCTACCTACCACACATAGGTTTAGAAATAATATCGTATTAGTCCCTTAAAAACATTATGTGTCCTATTCACATTGCACTCCTTTCTCCAGGGTTAACCACTCCTTGAACTTTTCTTATTGATCTTTATCTTGGTTTCCTTATAGTTTGACCAATGATGCATGTATCTCCAAATAAAACATTATTTATTATTGCCTATTCTTAAACTTTCAATACGTTGAAGCATAATGTATAACTGTATGCATTTTTCTGTGACTTGTTTCTTCAAATTTTTTTCTTTTGTTTTAGTATTTGGCACATTGCTATTTGATGGTTTACTTTTTTGCGTGTGGTAAAAGGTACACATAAAATTTACCATTTTAAGTGTAAAAGTAGCGTTATTAAGTACATTTTCACTGTGCAATCATCACCATTATCCTTCTCTAGAACAAGTTCATATTCCTAAATTGAAACTATGTACTGATTAAAAATAACACCTCATTACTTCCTTCCTCCAACTCTTAATACTAATTAGTCTATTTTCTGTCCCTATGAATTTACCGGTTTTTGGTACCTCATATAAGTGGAATCATACTACATTTGTCCTTTTGTGCTTGCCTTGTTTTACTTAGCATAATGTCTTCAAAGTTTATCCTTGTTGTAACATGTATCATAATTTTGTTCTTTTTAAAGACTGAATAATATTCTATGTATAGATCATATCTTTTTTATCCATTAATCCATCCATGGATATTTATATTGTTTCCACCTTTTGTCTATTATGAATAATGCTGCCATAAACACTGATGTACAAATATTTGTTCAAGTCTGCTTTCAATTCTCGTGGGTATATACCTAGAAATGGAATTGCTGGATCATACGGTAGTTCTGTTTACTTCTCTGAGATG
Source organism: Neomonachus schauinslandi (assembly GCF_002201575.2). Classification (NCBI taxonomy): domain Eukaryota; kingdom Metazoa; phylum Chordata; class Mammalia; order Carnivora; family Phocidae; genus Neomonachus; species Neomonachus schauinslandi. The sequence continues at coordinate 52,939,411 of NC_058419.1, forward strand.
TTATCATACTGTTTTTCAAAGCAGTTTTGTCATTTTAAACTCCCAACAGCAGTACATGAAGGTAACAGTTTCTCCACAAACTTGCCAACACTTGTTATTTTCCTTTTTAACAGCCATTCTAGTGGGTATACATAAGTGCTTGTAAAAGTGTTAATTTCCCAGAATCTTACCCCAGCTTTCTCTTGTCTTAGATGTTCTATTGTATGTCTCCACCCATAATGTCTTGTCCTAGGCATCTATAGGTCTGTAGTCTCCCTGAAGCTTTCCCAAACAATGAGGCCCCCTTTCCTACCTGATATCCAAGATAAGACAGAGACCAGTACTTCAGGCAGCCCCCACAAAACAGATTAGAATGTCGCAAATAAGCTCTGTCTCTCTAGATTGAAGATTCAGGAACTGGGACACTAACCCCTCCAGATCAAGACCATTCCACACACCAGGAAGAGTGTGGGACAAAGTTGAATAAATATGTCATGAAATTTCCTACTGATTGAATATGTTTTTTTTTTTCTTGTTTGGACCTTCGTTTATTTCCTGTATAACATTAAATATGTTCCAGACACTTTGTAAAATATTTTTCAGTTTATGGGTTTTTTGTTTGTTTGTTTACTTGTTTGTTTGTTTTTGATGGGAGAATGAAGGCTTGGAGCCTCCTAGTCTGCCATTTTGTTAATTTTGTCACTCTCTGAATTTTATTTCAAAAGAGTCATTCTTATTGATATATACAGTGTTATTCATTATTTTTTTCTCCAGTATAGTAGTTGAATCTGTAGATCAATACAAGAAATAGACATCATAACAATATTGAGTCTTTTGACCTAAGAACAAGGTATATCTCTCTATTTACTTATGCTTTTAAAAAAATCTCTTTGATATTTTGAATTTTCAGTGTACAATTGTTTTGCAGTTTTTCTGATTTAGCTTAAATATTTCATGTTTCATGCTATTTTAATGGTAATGTTTTATTTCAATTTTTTGTTATTTGTTGCTACTATAAATATAACTGAATTACTGAATTTGTATACTGCTCTACCATCTTGCAACCTGTGTTAAACTCACTTACTAGTTCCAATCTCTTTTTTTTGTGTGTAAGTTATATCAAATTTTCTAATAGATGATATTTTCTGCAAATAAAAACATCTTTATTTTATCCTTTCCAATCTAAATGCCTTTTACTTATTTTTTTTCTTACAAGATTGAACTGGGTAAGATTTTTCAGTACAGTTTCAAATAGGAGTACTGAGAGTGGTCTTAAAGGGAAAGTAATCAGTCTTTCACCATTAAAATTGATGATAGCTATAGATAAATGCCCTTTAATAAGTTGAGGAATTTCCTTCTACTTTTGAGATTTCTTATGACATATACATATTAGATTTTGTAAAGTGATTTCTCCATGCCTATTGAGATTATCCTGTTTTTGTTTTTTTTAATTTATTCATATGGGGCCCAAGATGGCAAGATAAGGAGACCCTGAACTCACGACTTTCACAGAACACACCAAATTAACACCTATTTATAGAACAATTCCTTCTGAAGAAAAAATGAGGACCAACTGAACAGCTTCTACACAACCATAGAATGGCAAAGACAACAGCAAGAGAAACAGAGACATGGAAACAAATGGAACCCTGAACAGCAGTGGGGATGGATAGTGCTGAAGGACCAGGAAGAGATTCCTCTGTCCTTGGGCACACACAAAAAGCCATGGTTTAACAGAGCAACTAGCACATAAAAGAGACAGTGCTAGAACACTGCCAAACAGTGGAGGAGTTGTAGGAACACTCTCCAGGTCAGAGGGACTGGTGAATGATACAGTTTATATTCCCACTCCACCTAAACAGGCCAGACAGGAGCAGGGTCCAGGCACCATAACTGCCTGGTCCAGTTGACAGAGTGAGCTTCCTGCCTCCATGAGCTCAAGGTTTGCAAGCCCACACCAGCCCTGGTTATGCTGGGGCACAGAAAATTAGCTGTGGGGTTTTTTTTTTTAGTTTTTGTTCTTTTTGGTTTTCTTTTTTTCTTTCTTCTTTTTTTATTTTTTTATCTTTCGAAAAATTATTTGTATATTTATTTTTTCTTTAAAAGCCATCACTTAAAAGAACAACTAGCATATAAAAGATTAAGCCTTAGAGCTCTGCTAAATGATGGGAAGAGCTGCTGGAACACTCTCCAGGTGAGAGAGACTAATTGACATGGTTTACACTCCTCCTCCACATTGAAAGAATAAGAAAGAAGAGCAGAAAAAGAACTAAATGAAACAGAAATAAGCAATAGGACTAACAAAAAATTTAAAGTAATGATTATAAAGATATTCACTTGGCTAGAGAGAATATTGGATGAACTCAGTGAGACCAACATTAAAGAAATAGAGAATGCAAAAAAGAACAAATCTAAATTGAAGAATACTAAAACTGAAATTTTAAAAAAACACACTAGAGAGACTTAACAGTGGATTAGTAGATACAGAAGAATGTATCAAGGATCTGAAAGACAGAAAAAAAAAGCACCCAAACTGACATCAAAAAGAGAAAAATAAATAAATAAATAAACATAGCTAAGGGATCTCTTGGCCAACATCAAGAGAACAAAAATTTCTATTATAGGGGTCCCAGAAAAAGAAGTGAGAGAAAGGGGTTAAAAAAAAACTTTAAGGAAATAATCACTGAAAACATCCTTACATAGAGAAGAAAATAGACATCTAGGTCCAAGAATCACAGAGAGTTCCAAATAAGATGAACCCAAGGAGGTCCATACCATGACACATAATAATTAAAATGTCAGATGTGAAAGATAAAGAGAGAATCTTTTAAAAGCAGAAAGAGAGTAACAAAAAGGCACCTACAAGGAAAGTCTTATAAGGCTATCAGCTGATTTTTTAAGCAGAAACTGTGGGCCAGAAAGAAGTAGCATGATTTGTAAAAAAAAAAAAAATCAACCTATAACAACAACCAAAATTCTACCCAGAAAGATTATCATTCAGATTTGAACAAGAGATAAATGGTTTCCAGAAACAGACAAAAGATAAAGGAGTTTACCACCATTAAACCAGCGTTACAAGAAATATTAAAGGGAATTTTTAAAAGATTTTATTTATTTATTTGACAGAGAGAGACACACAGTGAGAGAGGGAACACAAGCAGGGGGAGTGGGAGAGGGAGAAGCAGGCTTCCTGCTGAACAGGGAGCCCTATGCAGGGCCACGGGATCATTACCCGAGCTGAAGGCAGATGCTTAATGACTCAGCCACCCAGGTGCCCCTAAAGGGAGTTTTATAAGTGGAAAAGAAATGTCCATAATAAGACATGAGAAAATTATGACTATAAAGATATAAAATAAGACAACATATACATAAAAAGTGGAGTAAAAAGAAAAGAATGAGAAAAGGAAAAAGGAAAAGAAGTTTTTTCTGTTTTTTTTTAAGAATGAGTTTGAACTTAAATTATCATCAAATTAATACAGACTGCTATTTAATTAGTATGTTATTTTTTGAATCTCATGATAACCACAAACCAAATACCTATGGCATATAAACAAAAAATAAAGAGAAAGAAAGCCAAACATAACACTATAGAAACTCATCAACTACAAAGAAAGAGAAAAGAAGAAAAACATCAAAGTACTACAAAAACAGGCATAAAACAAACAACAAAATGGAAGTAAGTACATACCTATCAATCAGGAGGACATGTGATGTGATGAGCACTGGGTGTTAAATGGAATTTTTGAATTACTGAACTCTACTTCTGAAATGAATGATGTGCTATACGTTGACTAATTGAATTTAAATTTAAAAAAGTTATTACTTTAAATTTAAATGTCTTAAATGCTCCAGTCAAAAGATATAGAGTAGCAGAATGGATTTAAAAACAAGATGCATCAATATGCTGCCTACAAGAGACCCACTTCTGACCTAAAGATACATACAGACTGAAAGTGGAAGGATGGGAAAACATTTACTATACAAATGGAATAAAAAAGTAATCCAGGGAAGCAATGTTTATATTGGACAATATAAACTTTAAAACGAAGACTAACAAGAGACAAAGAAGGGCTTTACATAATGATAAAGGGATCAAGCCAACAAGAAGATATACTAATTATAAATATCTATGTACCAAACACTGGAACACCTAAGTACATAAAACAGATATTAACAGATGTAAACAGAGAAATTGATGGTAATACAATAATAGTAGGGGACTTTAATATGCCATTTACATTAATGGATAGATCATCCAGACAGAAAATCAACAAGAAAACCTTAGCTTTGAATAACACATGGGGTCACATGGATCTAACAGATATATTCAGAACATTCCACCCCAAAACAGTGGAATGCACATTCTCTTCAAGTGCACATGGAACTTTGACCAGAATAGATCACGTTAGGCCACAAAGTCTCAATAAATTCAAAAAGATTGAAATCATATTGTGCAACTTTCTAACTGCAACAGTATGAAATTGGAAATCAAATTACAGGGAATAAAATTCTAAATCAAAAAATATATATAGCATCTAAGTAACATGTTACTAAACAAAGAATGGGTCAACCAAGAAATCAAAGAGGAAATCAAAAAATACATGGAAACAAATGAAAATGAAAACACAATAATCCAGAATCTTTGGGATACAGTAAAAGATGTTCTAAGAGGGAGATTATAGCAATACAGACCTACCTCAAGAAACAAGGGGAATCTTGGGCGCCTGGATGGCTCAGTCATTAAGCGTCTGCCTTCGGCTTGGGTCATGATCCCAGGGTCCTGGGACCAAGTCCCACATCGGGCTCTCTGCTCAGTGGGAATACTGTTTCTCCCTCTCCCACTCCCCCTGCTTGTGTTCCCTCTCTCGCTGTCTCTCTCTCTGTCAAATAAATAAAATCTTTAAAAAAAAGAAAAAAAGAAACAAAGGAAATCTTAAATAAAAAAACCTAACCTTAAACCTACAGGAGCTTGAAAAATAAGAAGAAGAAAAAAAAGTAAAAGCCAGTAGGAGAAAAGAAATAATGAAGATTGAAGAAGAAATAAATGAAATAAAGACAAACAAAATAAAACAAAACAAAAAATCAAGGAAAGCAGGAACTGGTTCTTTGTAAAAATCACCAAAATTAATGTGTTTTTTTTCTTTCAAAATGAATAAGGCTTTAGCAAGAATCATTAAGTAAAACAAAACAAACAAACCAGAAAGGATTCATATAAATAAAATCAGAAATGAAGAAGGAAAAAAAGGAAATGAAAGAAAGATAACAATAGACACCACAAAAATGCAAAGGATTATAGAATACTATGAAAAATCATATGACAAATTGGACAACCTAGAAGAAATTAATATATTCTTAGAAACATATATTTTCCAAAACTGAATCAGAAGAAATAGATGATTACTAGTGTTGAAATTGAATCAGAAAAAAAAAAAAACCTCCCAACAAACAAAAGTTGAAGACCAGATGCAGCTGAATTTTAACTAATGTTAAGAAAAATTAACATCTATTCTTCTCAAACTATTCTAAAACATAGAAAAGGAATAAACACTTCCAAATTCATTATATAAGACCAGCATTATCTTGATACCAATACCAACAAAGACACCAAACACATGCACACAATATAGCACAATATTCCTGGTGAGCATAGATGCAAAAATCACTAACAAAATAATAGCAAACCACCTAAAATACGTTAAAAAATATCATTCACCAAAATCCAGTGAGATTTATTCCTGGGATGCAAGGATGGGTCAATATTTGCAAATCAATCAATGAATTACACCATATCAACAAAATGAAAGATAAAAATCATCTTAATAGATGCAGAAAAAACAACTGATACAATGGAACATCCATTCATAATAAAAATTCAATAAAGTGGGATTAGAGGGAACAAACCTCAACATAATAAAGGTCATATATGAAAGTCCCACAGTTAAAATCATACTCAGTGGTGAAAAACTGAGAGCTTTTACTCTGAGATCAGAAATAAGAAAAAGATGCCCACTTTTGCCACATTTATTCAACACAGTAGTGGAAGTCCTAGTGACAGCAATCAGATAAGAAAAAGAAATGAGGAATGTCCATGTTGGTAAAGAAGTTAAACTGTCATTATTTGCAGATAACATGATACTATAAATAGAAAACCCTAAAGACTACACCAAAAAACTACTAGAAGTAATAAGTTAATTCAGTTAAGTTGAAGGATACAAAATTAATGCCCAGATATCAGTAGTGTTTCTATACACCAATAACGAAGTAGCAGAAAGAGAAATACAGATAACAACATCACATAAATTGCATGAAAAGAATAAAATAGGAATAAACTTAACCAAAGAGGTGAAAAACCTGTACTCTGAAAACTATAAAACACTGATGAAATAAATTGAAGATTACACAAACAAATGGAAAATATCACATGCTCATGGGTTGGGAAAAACAATATTATTAAAACGTCCATATTAGCCAAAACAATTTATAGATTTAGTGCAATTCCAATCAAAATACCGATAGCATTTTTCACAGAACTAAGACAAATAATCTTAAAATTTGTATGGAACCACAAAGGACACAAGATAGCAAAAGCAATCTTGAAAAAGAACAAAGCTGGAGGGATGACAATTCAAATTTCAGGATATACTACAAAACTATAGTAATCAAAACCATATGGTACTTACACAAAAATAGACACATAAGAACAATGGAACAGCATAGGCAGCCCAGAAATAAACCAACACTGCACCATCTTTTAACACCATACACAAAAATAAACTCAAAATGCACTAAAGACCTGAATGTGAGACCTGAAATGATAAAAACCAAAGAAGAGAGTACAAGCAGTAATTTCTCTGACATCAGCTATAGCAACATTTTTTTCTAGATGTGTCTCCCAAAGCAAGGGACATAATTATAAAAATAAAGTACTGGAACTATACCAAGAAACAAACAAACAAAAACTGTTGCACAGCAAAGGAAACCAACAAGAAAATAAGACAAGCTACTGAACAAGAAAAGATATTTGCAAATGATATATTGAAAAGGGGTTATTATCCAAAATATACAACTCAACAGCAAAAAGATAAATAATCTGATTCAAATGGACCAAAGACCTAAATAGACTTTTTTCCAGAGAAAACATACAGATGGCCAATAGACACATGAAAAGATGCTCAATGTCACTAATCATTAGGGAAATGCAAATCAAAACTATAATTAGAGAGGAGTTAAAATGGCAGAGTAGTAGGAAGACCCTATGCTTGCCTCATCCCTTGAACATAGCTAGATAAATATCAAATCATTCCTTTTTAAAGAATTAATTTGTTTATTTAAGAGAGAGAGCACGAGCAGGGGATAGGGACAGAGGGAGGGGGAGAAGCAGACTCCCCACTGAGCAGAGAGCCCAATGCAGGGTTCAATCCCAGGACCCTGAGATCATTTCCCAAGCTGAAGGCGGCCACTTAACCAACTGAGCCACCCAGGTGCCCCTCAAATCATTCTGAACACCCAAGAAATTGAGCTGAGGACTGAGAGAACAAACTGCACAACTAGAGGGAGAAAAAAGGCAACATCATGGAAGGTAGAAGGTGCAGAGACATGATTGGCAGGGGGAGAATCGTGGGTGCTGTGGAGGGGAGGGAGCCCTGATCAGGAAGAGAGGAAAGAAAGGAGAGAGAGATTGAGAGAGAGAGAGAGAGAGAGATAGAACAGAGTGAGTAACATTGCACAAGAAAACCACTTTCCCAAAACCATTGATGGGGAAAATGACAGGGGCTGATTATTGCAAGTTTTAACAAGCAGCGGAGCTCAAAGTCTGAAGTTTTAGAAGTCCACGCCGTCACTGGAGTGATGCTGGATAGGCACAGAAGTACTCTAGTGGAGAAGGAGGGCAGAGGCCCAGGAATGGACAGCGTGGTCTGAAGATCCCCTCAGTTGCAATGGGAGAGACAGTTCCCCTTCTTGGAGTGAATTTGGGAGAGGGGATACTGCCTGTCTGGGGACAAAAGAGCCAGCGAGCACCATTGAGCTGCCCAGTACACTAACATACAGGCAGAGATATCTACTGAGGACAGCTAACCTGAATGCTGGCTTTTGTTACTTTTTACCATAAACTCCAAGTCCCTGCATGTTCATGAGACTGCCCTTCTGGGATGAACTAGTGCCAGCCCCAGCATGGCAAGACACACCCCCAATGGATCAGCAAAGGTCTGTGCCTTGCTGGGTCCCTAAAATTTGGAGTTTTGGAACCCAGCCAACATGCCTGAGATAAAACACAGAAGCATTGTGCCATCAGGTGGGCAGATGACTCAGATACAGACAAGGTGAAGGCAGGGATCTGATGGATGCCTGGGACACATGAGAGGAGATTGCTCTTCTGTGAGGGTTTCCTGAACAACAGAAGGTACTAACTCCCCTCTTTAGGGACAAGAAGGCCTGCTGACACAATTTTTTGTTTTTGTAGTTTTTATTTTATTATGTTATGTTAGTAACCACACAATACATCATTAGTTTTTGATGTAGTGATCCATGATCCATTGTTTTCGCATAACACCCAGTGCTCCATGCAGTACATGCCCTCCTTAATACCCATCACTGGGCTAACCAATCCCCCCTCCCCCCTCCCCTCTAAAACCCTGTTTGTTTCTCAGGTCCATAGTCTCTCATGGTTCATCTCTCCCTCCGATTCCCCCTGCCCATTTTTCCCTTCCTTCTCCTAATGTCCTCCATGTTATTCCTTATGTTCCACAAATAAGTGAAACCATATGATAATTGACTTTCTCTGCCTGACTTCTTTCACTTAGCATAATCTCCTCCAGTCCCATCCATGTTGATGTAAAAGTTGGGTATTCATCTTTTCTGATGGCTGAGTAATATTCCATTGTATATATGGACCACATCTTCTTTATCCACTCATCTATTGAAGGACATCTAGGCTCTTTCCACAGTTTGGCTATTGTGGACATTGCTGCTATGAACATTGGGGTGCATATGGCCCTTCTTTTCACTACATCTGTGTCTTTCGGGTAAATACCCAGTAGTGTAATTGCTGGGTCATAGGGTAGCTCTATTTTTAAATTTTTGAGAAACCTCCACACTGTTCTCCAAAGTGGCTGTACCAACTTGCATTCCCACCAACAGTGTAAGAGGGTTCCCCTTTGTCTACAACCTCTCCAACATTTGTTATTTCTTGCCCTGTCCATTTTTCCCATTCTAGCTGGTATAAGGTGGTATCTCAGTGTGGTTTTGATTTGGATTTCCCTGATGGCTGATGATGATGAACATTTTTTCAGGTGTCTGTTAGCCATTTGTATGTCTTCTTCAGAGAAGTGTCTTTTCATATCTTCTGCCCACTTTTTGACTTGATTATTTGTTTTTTGGGTGTTGAGTTTGAGAAGTTCTTTATAGATTTTGGATACCAGCCCTTATCTGTAGTGTCATTCGGGGTCTTCTCCCATTCTGTGGGTTGGCTCTTTGTTTTGTTGACTGTTTCCTTTGCTGTGCAGAAGCTTTTTATCTTGATGAAGCCCCAAAAGTTCATTTTTGCTTTTGTTTCACGAGCTTTTGGAGATGTATGTGAAAGAAGTTGCTGTGGCCGATGTCAAAGAGGTTACTGCCTATGTTCTCCTCTAGGATTTTGATGGATTCCTGTCTCACATTGAGGTCTTTCATCCACTTTGAGTTTATCTTTGTGAATGGTGTTAGAGAATGGCCGAGTTTCATTCTTCTGCATGTGGCTGTCCAATTTTCCCAGCACCATTTATTGAAGAGGCTGTCTTTTTTCCATTGCGTGTTTTTTCCTGCTTTGTCAAAGATTATTTGACCATAGAGTTGAGGGTCCATATCTGGGTTCTCTATTCTGTTCCATTGGTTTATATGTCTGTTTTTGTGCCAGTACCATGCTGTCTTGGTGATCACTGCTTTGTAGTATAGTTTGAAATTGGGCAACGTGATGGCCCAGTTTTGTTTTTCTTTTTCAACATTTCCTTGGTGATTTGGGGTCTTTTCTGATTCCATACAAATTTTAGGATTGTTTGTTCCAGCACTTTGAAAAATGTCATGGGAATTTTGATTGGGATGGCATTGAAGGTATAGATTGATCTGGGTAGCATAGACATTTTAACAATGTTTATTCTTCAGATCCATGAGCACGGAATATTTTTCCATCTTTTTGTGTCTTCTTCAATTCCTTTCATGAGTGTTTTGTAGTTCCTAGAGTATAGATCCTTTACCTCTTTGGTTAGGGTTATTCTGAGGTATCTTATGGTTTTTGGTGCTATTGTAAATGGAATCGTTTCTTTAATTTCTCTTTCTACAGTTGCGTTGTTAGTGTATAAGAAAGCAACTGATTTCTGTGCATTGATCTTGTATCCTGCCACATTACTGAATTGCTGGATGAGTTCTAGTAATTTGGGGGTGGAGTCTTTTGGGTATTCCACATAAAGTATCATGTCGTCTGCTAAAAGAGAGAGTTTGACTTCTTTGCCAATTTGAATACCTTTTATTTCTTTTTGTTGTCTGATTGCTGTTGCTAGGACTTCTAGTACTACGTTGAACAACAGTGGTGAGAGTGGGCACCCTTGACGTGTTCCTGATCTTAAGGGAAAGGCTCTCAGCTTTTCCCCATTGAGGATGATATTTGCTGTGGGTTTTTCATAGATGGATTTTTATGAACTTGAAGAATGTTCCCTCTATCCCTATACTCTGAAGAGTTTTAATCAGGAAAGGATGTTGAATTTTGTCAAATGCTTTTTCTGCATCAATTGAGAGGACCATATGGTTCTTCTCCCTCCTCTTATTAATGTGTTCTATCACATTGATTGATTTGCGAATGTTGAACGACCCTTGCATCCCGGGGATAAATCCCACTTGGTCGTGGTGGATGATCCTTTTAATGTATTGTTGGATCCTATTAGCTAGGATTTTGTTGAGGATTTTGGAATCCATATTCATTAGGGATATCGGTCTGAAATTCTCCTTTTTGATGGGGTCTTTGCCTGGTTTGGGGATTAAGGTAATGCTGGCCTCATAGAATGAGTTTGGAAGTTTTCTTTCTGTTTCTATTTTTTGAAACAGCTTCGGTAGAATAGGTATTATTTCTTCTTTGAATGTTTGGTAGAATTCCCCAGGGAATCCATCAGGCCCTGGACTCTTGTTTTTTGGGAGGTTTTTGATCCCTGCTTCAATCTTGTTACTGGTTATTGGCCTATTCAGGTTGTCAATTTCTTCCTGTTTCAGTCTTGGCAGCTTATAGTTCCAGGAAGGCCTCCATTTCATCCAGATTGCTCAGTTTATTGGCATATAGTTGTTGATGATAATTTCTAATAATTGTTTCTATTTCCTTGGTGTTAGTCGTGATCTCTCCCCTTTCATTCATCATTTTATTAATTTGGGTCCTTTCTCTTTTCTTTTGGATAAGTCTGGCCAGTGGTTTATCAATCTTATTAATTCTTTCAAAGAACCAACTTCTAGTTTCATTGATCTGATCTACTGTGTTTCTGGTTTCTAATTCATTGATTTCTGCTCTAATTTTAATTATTTCTCTTCTAATGCATGGCTTAGGCGTCATTTGTTCCTTTTTCTCTAGTTCTTTAAGGTGTAGAGTTAGTTGGTGAATTCGGGATTTTTCTCTTTCTTTGAGTGAGGCTTGGATGGCTAGGTATTTCCCCCTTAGGACCACCTTTGCAGTATCCCATAGGTTTTGGACTGATGTGTTTTCATTCTCACTGATTTCCATGAATTGTTTAAGTTCTTCTTTGATTTCTTGGTTGACCCAAACATTCTTGAGCAGAGTGGTCTTCAGCTTCCAAGTGTTTGAATTTCTGCCAATTTTTTTCTTGTGATTGAGTTCCAGTTTTAGAGCATTTTGGTCTGAGAATATGCAGGGAGTAATCTCAATCTTTTGGTATCAGTTGAGACCTGATTGGTGACCCAGTATATGGTCTATTCTGGAGAAAGTTCCATGTGCGCTCGAGAAGAGTGAGTATTCTGTTGTTTTAGGGTAGAATGTTCCGTAAATATCTATGAGGTCCATCTGGTCCAATGTATCATTCAAAGCTCTTGTTTCCTTGTTGATTTTCTGCTTAGATGATCTGTCCATTGCTGAGAGTGGAGTATTGAGGTCTTCTACAATTAACGTATTGTTACCAATATGACTCTTTATTTTGGTTAACAGTTTGCTTATAGAGATGGCTGCTCCCATGTTGGGGGCATAGATATTTACAATTGTTAGATCTTCTTGTTGGATAGACCCTTTAAGAATGATGTAGTGTCCTTCTGTGTCTCTTATTACAGACTTTAGTTTAAAATCTAATTTGTCTGATATAAGAATTGCTACCCCAGCTTTCTTTTGAGGTCCTCTGGCATGGAAGATAGATCTCCATCCCTTCACTTTCAGTCTGGATGTATCTTTAGGTTCAAAATGAGTCTCTTGTAGACAGCATATGGATGGGTCCTGTCTTTTTATCCAATCTGCAACCCTGTGCCGTTTTATGGGAGCATTTAGGCCATTCATGTTGAGAGTGATTATTGAAAGATATGAATTAATTGTCATCATTTTGCCTGTGAAGACGTTGTTTTTATAGATTGTCCCTGTAAATTTCTGTTGTAGATCACTCTTGGGGTCTTTCTCCTTTTATATAACCCCCCTTAATATTTCTTGCAGGGCTGGCTTGTGGTCACATATTCTTTCAACTTCTGCCGGTCGTGGAAGCTCTGCATCTCTCCATCCATTCTAAATGAAAGCCTTGCCAGATAAAGTATACTTGGCTGCATGTTCTTCTCATTTAGTACCCTGAATATGTCTTGTCAGGCCTTTCTGGCTTGCCAGGTCTCTGTGGATAGGTCTGATGTTATTCTGATGTTCCTCCCTCTGTACGTAAGGAATCTCTTCCCCCTGACTGCCCTTAAGATGGTTTCCTTGGTTCTAAGATTTGCAAGTTTTACTATTACATGCCGGGGTGTTGGCCTGTTTTCCTTGATCTTAGGAGGGGTCCTCTCTGCCTCTCGGACTCGAATGTCTTTTCATTCCCCAGATTAAGGAAGTTCTCAGCTATGATTTGCTCAAATACATCTTCTAGCCCTCTCTCTCTCTCCACTCCCTACGGGATTCCAATTATTCTGACATTGGAACACCTCATGGTGTCACTTATTTCTCTGATTCTATTTTCATGGATTCTGAGTTGTTTTTCCCTGGCCTCCTCTTTTCCCTTTTTATCTATTATACTGTCTTCCAGATCGCTTATTCTCTCTTCTGTCTCAGTTACCCTAGCTGTTAGATTATCTAGATTGGATTGGATCTCATTGATAGCATTTTTAAGTTCTGCTAATTCCCCTTTTATTTCTGCCCTTAGAGACTCTATGTTACCATTAATTGATTTCTCCATTCTAGCCATTGTCTTCAAAATTGGTAGCCTGAATTCCATCTCTGACATCTTGGTTATATCTGCATCCATTTGTAAATCTGCAGCTCAAGTCATAATCTCTGAGTCTTTTCTGTTTTGGGGGCTCCTCCTCCTAGTCATTCTGTTGATGGGTATTTGAGGGAATGTATAGAGTCCAAATTATTGACCAGAACCCAAGCAAGATGCACCTGTTTTCTTGGGACCTTAGGGTTGCTGGCCTGTTGTTTTCCCAGCCTGTCTTCTGGGGGAGGGGCCTGCTGCACTGTTACTCAGGCAACCCTGTTTGGGCGGAGTTGCCCTGCGCCCCTGTGGTGGGGGATGGGCTCAGTGGGAATCAGTCTTTGGGGCTTTTGTTCTCTGGCGCCTTTCCCTGGCAGCTTTCCGTGTCTCTTCCGCGAGTCAGAGCAGAAGAGACTGTTCCCAACCCTCTGCCTCAGAGCAGAGAGACCTCAGTCTGTTCTTCAGTGAGCTCTCCAGGCCACACTATCTCTGTTTCTGTCTATGCTGCTATAAACTGCAGTGTCCTGGGTTGTGTGCCCCTCTGTAGCGTTCCCAGTCCTACCCCCAGGGTGGGGCACGTCTCTGCCCTTTGTGCTTCTAAAACTGCCAGCCACTTCCAGTTCGTGGGTGCAACCCCTCCACTTGGGTTTTCCACCCCGGGGGTTGCAGTTCACCGGCAAGACCCCAGCGCACTGGGTTTCCGTCTCCGAGGCTGCAGTTCACGTGCAGGCGACCATTGCTCCAGTTTCTGTCCGGGGGGCTGCGGTGCGCGTGCGCGCAACCCTGCCAGTCTGGTTTTCCACCCCGGGGGCTGCCCTAAAGTCCTTTCCCGACGCTACCGGTCTCCAAGTCTGTGCCCGTCCGCAGCATGTGAGGCTGTCACTCACCGGCGGTGTAGGATCCCCACGTCCAGGCACCCTCCCGCTGCCGTTTATCCTCCAATATCTGCCGGCAGAATCATGGCTCTCCGCTTCGTACCTCAAAACCAACTGCCTGTGGGTGCCTGGGTGGCTCAGTTGGTTAAGCGACTGCCTTCCGCTCAGGTCATGATCCTGGAGTCCCGGGATCGAGTCCCGCATCGGGCTCCCTGCTCAGCAGGGAGTCTGCTTCTCCCTCTGGCCCTCCCCCCTCTCATGCTCTCTCTATCTCATTCTCTCTCTCAAATAAATAAATAAATAAAATCTTTAAAAAAAAAAAAAACCAACTGCCTGTGATATTCTGTTTGTAGAGATCCAGATCTTCTTAAATCTCAGGCTGGTTTCATGGGTGCTCAGAGTGGTCTCATAGATATCCAGCTCAATTGCGGGGACCAGTTGAAATAGTGTCCCCTACTCCTCCACCATCTTTCCCCCTCCCCGCTGACACAATTTTTGCCCCCACCCAACAACACAGATGGACTTCAATGAGCAGCACAGTGCCCACAGTGGAGGTTTCAGCCACATACACCAAGCCTTGCCCTATTGCACTGTAGAGGTGCTTCTGAACTAAGACAAATGTGCTTGAGAGTCAGAGCATCAGTTGGCCCCTCCTTCAGAAGACCAGTACAACCTTCCCTACCACCAACTCTACTGAACATAAAGTGCTGCAGAGTTTTGGCTCTAGGGGAAATAGGATAAAGCATCTTTTAACAAGCAGACCAAAGCACACTTAGTTAAAACAACAATCATAAAGATATTATCTGGGCTTGAGAAAAGCACTGAAGATACCAGGGAGTCCCTTACCAGACATAAAAGACCAAAAAACTAGGCAAGCTGAAATGAAAAATTCTATAACTGAGATGCAAAACCAATATGGATGTAATGACTATAAGGATGGAAGAAGGAGAGGAACAAATAAGTGACATAGCAGATAAAATTATGGAAAATATGAAGCTGAAAAGAACAGGGAAAGAAGAACATAGGATCATGAATGTAGACTTCAGGAACTCAGTGATTTCATAAAGCATAATAACATTTGTATCATAGGAGTCCCAGAAGAAAAGAGGGTTAAAGGGGCTGAAGGTATATTTGAGCAAATTATAACTGAAAACTTCCCTAATCTGGGGAAGAAACAATATATCCTAACTCAGAAAGTACAGAAAACTCCCATCAAAATCAACAAAAGCCTGCCAACACCAAGAAATATCATAGGAAGATTTGCAAAATACAGAGGTAAAGAATCCTGAAAGCAGCAAGGGAAAGGAAATCTCTAACCTATAAGGGAAGACAAATAAGGTTAGAAGCAGATCTCCCAAAAGAAACATGGTAGACCAGAAGAGTGTCATGATATATTCAATGTGTTGAAGGGGAAAAATGTTCAGCTAAGAATACTTTATCCAGCAAGGCTGTCATTGAGAATAGAAGGAGACATAAAGAATTTCCCAGAAAAACAAAAATTAAAGGGGGTTGGGTGCCTGGGTGGCTCAGTTGGTTAAGCGACTGCCTTCGGCTCAGGTCATGATCCTGGAGTCCCGGGACCGAGTCCCGCATCGGGCTCCCTGCTCAGCAGGGAGTCTGCTTCTCCCTCTGACCCTCCTCCCTCTCATGCTCTCTGTCTCTCATTCTCTCTCTCGCAAATAAATAAATAAAATCTTTAAAAAAAAAAAAATTAAAGGGGGTTGTGAGTACAAAACCAGCCCTACAAGAAATATTAAATGGGACTCTCTGAGTGGGAAAAAAAGACCAAAGGCAATTAAAAAAATAAATAGAAAAGAACAGAGAAAATCTCCAGAAACGCCAACTTTACAAGTAATACAATGGCTCTAAAGTCATACCTATCAATAATCATTGTGAACATAAATGGACCAAATACTCCAATCAAAAGACATTGGGTATCAGAATGGATAAAAGGCAAGACCCGTTTTTATGCAGCCTAAAAGAAATTAATTTTAGACCTAAAGACACTTGCAGATTGACAGTGAGCAGATGGAGATTCCTCTATTATGCTAATGGATATCAAAAGAAAGCCAGAGTAGCCATACTTACAACAGCAAAGTAGATTTTATTTTTTTATTTTTATTTTTTTTTAAGATTTTTTATTTATTTATTTGAGAGAGAGAGAATGAGAGAGAGAGCACATGAGAGGGGGGAGGGTCAGAGGGAGAAGCAGACTCCCTGCCGAGCAGGGAGCCCGATGCGGGACTCGATCCAGGGACTCCAGGATCATGACCTGAGCCGAAGGCAGTCGCTTAACCAACTGAGCCACCCAGGCGCCCCCTAGCAAAGTAGATTTTAAACTAAAGACTGTAACAACAGGTGAAGAAGGGTACAACATCATAAAAAGGGGTCTATGCAATAAGAAGTTCTAAGAATTGTAAATATTTATGCCACCAACATGGGAGCACCCAAATATATAAAACAATAACAAATATAACAAAACACACTGATAACAATATAGTAATAATAGGGGATTTTACCACCACACTTAGAGTAATGGACAGATCATCTAAGCAGAAAATCAACAAGTAAACAATGGCTTGAATCACATATTGAACCAGATGCATGTCACAGACATATTCAGAACATTTCAATGTAGAGCAGCAAAATACACATTGTTTTTGAATGCACATGAAATATTCTCCAGAATAGACTACACACTGGGTCACAAATCAGGTCTCAAAAATTACAAAAAGATTGAGATCATACCATGCATATATCCAGACCAGAATTCTATGAAACTTGAAGTCAACCATAAGGAAAATTTGGAAAGACCAAAAATATATGGAGGTTAAAGAACATCCTACTGAAGAATGAATGGGTTAATCAGGAAATTAAAGAAGAAATCAAAACATACATGGAAGCACATGAAAATGAAAACAAAAGTCCAGAAACTCTGGGATGCAGCAAAAAACGCTCATAGGAAGGAAGTGCATAGCAATACAGGCTTACCTCAAGAAGGAAGAAAAGTCTCAAATACACAACTTAACCTTAGACTTAAAGGAGCTAGAAAAGGAACAGCAAAAAAAGCTTAAATCCAGCAGAAAAAAGGAAATAATAAAGATTAGAGCAGAAGTAAATGATATAGAAACAAACAAACAATAAAACAGTAGAACAGATGAATGAAACCAGGAGATGATTCTTTGAAAGAATAAATGAAATTGATAGACCCCTAACTAAACATATCAAAAGGAAGAGAAAGACTCCAAGTAAATAAAAACATGAATGAAAGAGATCACAACCAACACTACAGAAATACAAACAATTATAAAGGAATATATATTTTTTAATTTAAACAGTGTATTTTACTAAAATAAACATAATTAATCTACTTGCCAGGGGAATATTATGAAAAAAAATGTATGCCAACAAATTGGGCAATTGGGAAGAAATGGATAAATTCCTAGAACTATACAAACTACCAACACTGAGCATGAAGAAGCAGAAAATTTGAACAGACCACCAGCAAGGAAATTGAATTAGTAATCAAAAATCTCCCAAGAAACAAAAGTCCAGAGCCAGATGACTTCCCAGGGGATTTCTACCAGACATTTAAAGAAGAATTAATACTTATTCTTCTCCAACTGTTCCAAAAAAGAAAGAAAGAAAGAAAGAACGAAATGGGAGGAAAATTTCCAAACTCATTCTGCGAGGCCAGCATTACCTTGATTCCAAAACTGAGGACCACTGAAATGGAGAATTCCAGGCCAATATCCCTGATGAGTGTGGATGCCGAAATTCTCAATAAGATACTAGCAATTCAAAACCAACAGTACATTGAAAGGATTATTCACCACAGTCAACTGGTATTTATTCCTGGGCTGCAGGGGTGGTTCAATATTCACAAATCAATCAATGTGATACACCACATTAATAAAACAAAGAACAAGAAACATATGATCCTCTCAATAGATGGAGAAAAGGCATTCGACAAAATACAGCATCCATTCTTGATAAAAACCCTCAACAAAGTAGGAATAGAGAGAACATTTTTCAACATCATAAAGACCATATACCAAAGACCCATAGATAATAAAATCTTCATTGGGGGAAAACTTAGACCTTTGCCTCTATGGTAAGGAATAAGACAGGGATGCCCACCCTAACCACTGTTATTTAACAGAGTACTGGAGTCCTAGCCTCAGCAATCAGACACAAAAAGAAATAAAAGGCATCCAGATAGGCAAAGAAGAAGTCAAATATTGACTATTCACAGACGACATACTCTGTAGAAAAACCTAAAGACCACCAAAAACTTGTTAGAACAACACATGAATTCAGCAGTCACAGGATACAAAATTAATGCATAGAAGTCTGTTACATTTCTATACATCAGTAATGATGCAGTAGAAAAAGAAATTAAGAGATTGATCCCATTTACAATTACACAAAAAGCCATAAAATACCTAAGAATAAACCTAACCAAAGATGTAAAAGATCTATACTCTAGTAACTTTAAAACACTTAGGAAAGATATGAAGATGACAAAAGGAAATTGAAAAAAAAAAATCCTTGCTCATGTATTGGAAGAACCAATATTGTTAAAATGTCTATACTACACAAATTAAGCTATTCATTTAATGTAATACAATTCCTATCAAAATACCACCAGCATTTTTCACAGAGCTAGAAAAAACTATCCTAAAATTTGTATGGAACCACAAAAGATCCTGAATAACCAAAGCAATCTTGAAAAAGAAAAGCAAAGCTGGGGCACCTGGATGACTCATTTGGTTAAGCATCCAAGTCTTGATTTCAGCTTGTTTCATGATCACAGGTCATGAGATCAAGCCCCATGTTGGGCTCCATGCTGGGCATGGAACCTGCTTAAGATTCTCTCTTTCCATCTCCCTCTTTCCCTGCCCCCTACACTCATGATCTCGAGAGAAAGAAAGAAAAAAGAAAGAAAGAAGGAGAGAAGAAGGAAAAGAAAGAAGAAAAAGAAAGAAAGAAGGAAAAAACAAAGCTGGAAGCATCACAATTCCAGACTTCAAAGAATATTACAAAGCTGTAGTGATCAAGACAATATGGTACTGACACAAAAACAGGCACGCAGATCAATGGGACAGAATAGACAATCCAGAAATTAACCCATAGCTATATTGTCAACATATCTTCAACAAAGCAGGAAAGAATATCCCATGGAGAAAAAAGACAGTCTCTTCAACAAATGGTGTTGGGAAAACTGGACAGCAACCTTTAGAAGAATGAAAGTAGACCACTTTCTTACACCATACACAAATATAAATTCAAAATGGATTAAAGACCTACATGTGAGACAGGAAACCATCCTAGAGAACACAGGAAACAACCTCTTTGACATTGCTTGGAACAACTACTTACTATACACATCTCCAGAGGCAAGGGAAACAAAAGGAAAAATGAACTATTGGGACTTCATGATGATAAAAAGCTGCACAGTGAAGGGAACAGTAAACAAAACTAAAAGTCAACCATGAAATGGGAGAAGATATTTGCAAATGATATATCTGATAAAGGGTTTGTATCCAAAATCTATAAAGAACTTACTAAATGCAACATCAAAAAACAAATAATCCAGGGAGAGTTTAAGATTTCGGGACATTAGGGGGACCCTAGGCTTGCCTTGTTCCTTGAACACAGCTACGATAAATATAAAATCATTCTGAACTCCCAAGAAATCCATCTGAATGCTTAGAGAACAAACTAGAGATCTAGAGGAAGAAAATAAATCACATTATGGAAGGTAGGAGGTGCAGAGATGTGACTCCAGGAAGAAAAGCATCAGGGATGCTGTGGAGAAGAGGGAGCCCCGATCTCAGAGAGAGAGAGAGAGACTGGAGGGGATTTCATAAGAAAAAAACATTTCCCTAAAACCATTGACTGGGGAAACTAGGGTGCTGATTATCATTGATTATCATAAGGTTTTACAAGCAGGGGAGCTGAAAGTCTGAAGTTTTCGAAGACCATGCCACTGCCAGGTGGACCCTGGTGGGTATAGTGCTGCTTCTGTGGGGAAGGAGAGCAGAGGCCCAGGAGCCAACATCATGCTCTGAGGATCCCCTAGGTCACACACATAGGGACCGTTCCCATTCTTGGAGTGCATTTGGGAGAGGTGACATGGCCTCTCCAGGGACAAAAGAGACGGCAAGTGCTAACATGCTACCCTGTTCCTTAGGATAGGAACAGAGACACCTGCTGATGGCAGCAAACCTTGGTGCCAGCTTTCTGCTGTGCTTTACCATAATCTCTAAACCATTGAATGGTAATGCCACTACTTTTCTGGAATAAACCTGCACCAACCACAGTGTGGCAAGACCCCCCCCCCCCCAGAGGATCAGTACCAGCGTGCACTGGGCTGGGTGCCTAAAATTTGGAGTTTTGAAACCTAGTTTCATGCCTGAGATAAAATACAAGAGTACTGAGCTGCCAGGCAGGCAGATAGATCAGACACAGACAGGGTGAAGGCAGGGATCTGATGGAAGCTGGGGACACAAGAGGGGGGATTGTTCGCCCTTATGTAATGGCTTCTTTGAGAGTGGTGGGCACAAAATTCTGGCTCCAGGGTTCTAAGATTTTTCCTCTGTGCATCAGTACTGACTGACTTTAGTAAGCAACACAGAGACCCCAGTGGAGGCTAGAGCCTCTTACACCATCCTTACCCCCTTGCACCCTCAGGTGTTTCCTTCCTAGGCATATCTGCCTGAGAACCAGAAGACCAGCACAAACCCCTCATACACACCAAGTCTACTGACCATAAAGTGCTGCAAATTTTCAGCTCTAGGAGAAATAGGATCTAGCCTCTCTCTTTTTTTTTTAAAGATTTTATTTATTTGACAAAGAAAGACACAGCAAGAGAGGGAACACAAGCAGGGGGAGTGAGAGAGGGAGAAGCAGGCTTCCCATGGAGCAGGAAGCCTGATGTGGGGCTCGATCATGACCTGAACTGAAGGCAGACACTTAACAACTGAGCCACCCAGGCACCCCAAGGATCTAACCTCTTTTAACAAGCAGACCAAAATACACCCAGGTAAAACTTGTCACAGAGTGGACAAGATCCAAACACTCCCCACTGCAAGCAAGGAGAAACTCTGCAGAGGAAAGGGAAAGGTCAGCCAAAACAAAACAGCAGAGTGCACATTCTGAAACACTTCCTGATGCACCAGGCCCAAGACAGTATAGGACCTCTTCTTAATGTAGCCATTACTCTCAGGAGCAGAAATATAACAGGCATTCCTAATACACACACAAAATAATGGTGACCTAGACAAAATGACAAGATGGAGGAATTCACCCCAAAACAAAGAACAGGAAAAGGTCATAGCCAGGGGTTTAATCAAAACAGATATAAGAAAGATGCATGAATCAAATTGAAAACAACAATCATAAGGATACAATCTGGGCTTGAAAAAAGCACAGAACGCTAGAGAACTGTTTCTCAGGATATAAAAGAACTAAAAACTAGTCAGGCTGAAAAAAAAAAATGCTATAACCAACGTACAAAACTGACTGGAGGCAATGACAAGGAGGATGGACAAAGCAGAGGAACAAATCAGTGATATAGAAGATAAAATTATAGAAAATAATGAGGCTGAAAAAAGAGGGAAAGAAAAGTATTGGATCACGAATGTAGACTTAGGAAACTCAGAGACTCCATAAAGCATAATAACATTCTTATCATAGGAGTCCCAGAAGAAGAGAGGGAAAAGGGTGCAGAAGATTTATTGAGCAAATTATAGCTGAAAACGTCCCTGATCTGGGGAAGGAAACAATTATCCAAATCCAGGAGACATAGAGAACTCACATCAATTAAAAAAAAAAAAAGCCAGCCATCACCAAGACATATTGTAGTAAAAATAGCAAAATACAGAGACAGGAAAGAATACTGAAAGATGGGAGGGAAAAGAAATCCCTAATCTATAAGGGAAGACAAGGTTAGCAGCAGATCCCACCACAGAAACATGGCAGGCCAGAAGGCAGTGCCATGATATATTCAATGTGCTGAAGAGGAAACACATGCAGCCAAGAATACTTTATCCAGAAAAGCTCTCATTGAGAATAGGAGACACAAAGAGTTTCCCAAATGAAAAATAAAGGAGTTTGGGACCACTAAACTGACCCTGCAAGAGATATTAAAGAGGACCCTTTGATTAGGAAAGAAAGACCAAAAGACAATGACTAGAAAAGAAAAGAGAAAATCTCCAGAAACAATGACTTTACAGGTAATACAATGGCACTAACCTTATTTGTCAATAATTACCCTGAAGGTAAATGAATTAAATAATCTAATCAAAAGAAAAAAGGTATCAGAATGAAAAAAAAAAAGACTCATTGATATGCAGCCTACAAAAGACTCATTTTATACCTAAAGACACCTCCAGAGAAAATAGATGGATAACTATCTATCATGCTAACAGACATCAAAAGACAACCAAAGTAGCCATACTTATATCAGAAAAACTAAATTTTATTTTTATTTTTTTTTATTTTTTAATTTTTTTTAAAGATTTTATTTATTTATTTGACAGAGAAAGACACAGCGAGAGAGGGAACACAAGCAGGGGGAGTGGGAGAGGGAGAAGCAGACTCCCTGCCGAGCAGGAAGCCTGATGTGGGACTCGATCCCGGGACTCCAGGATCATGACCTGAGCCGAAGGCAGTCGCTTAACCAACTGAGCCACCCAGGCGCCCAGAAAAACTAAATTTTAAACCAAAGATTGTAACAAGAGATGAAGAAGGACACTATATCATAATTAAGGGGTCTACACAACAAGATCTAGCAACTGTAAATATCTTTGTTCCCAACTTGGGAGAACCCAAATATATAAATCTATTAATAATAAACATAAAGAAACTCATGATAATAATACAATCAGAGTAGGGGGCTTTAACACTCCACTTACATCAATGGACAGATCATCTAAGCAGAAAAGCAACAAAGATATAATGGTTTTGAAAGACACTGGACCAGATGGACTTAATAGATGTATGGACTTAATAGATGTATTCAGAACATATTCTTTTTGAGTGCACATAGAGTGCACATAGAACTTTCTCCAGAATAGACCACATACTGTGTCACAAATCAGGATTCAACAAGTACAAAATGATTGAGATCACACCATGCATATTTCCAGATCAGAACACTATGAAACTTGAAATCAACCATAAGAAAAAATTCAGAAAGACCACAAATACATGGAGGTTAAAGAACATCCTGCTAAAGAATGAATGGATCAACCAGGAAATCAAAGAAGAAATTTTAAAAAATACATGGAAACAAATGAAAATGCAAACACAGTGGTCAGAAACTTTAGGGATGCAGCAAAAGTGCTCATAAGAGGGAAGTACATAGCAATACAGGCCTACCTCAAGAAGGAAGAAAAGTCTCAAATACACAACCTAAACTGACACCTAAAGGAGCTAGAAAAGGAACAGCAAATAAAGCCTAAATCCAGCAGAAAAAAAGGAAATAATTAAGATTAGAGAAGAAATAAATGATATAGAAACAAAAAGAACAGTAAAACAGATCAACAAAACTAAGACCTGGTTGTTTGAAAGAATTAAGAAAATTGATAAACCCCTAGATAGACTTATCAAAAGGAAGGGAGAAAGAACACAAATAGAAACATGAATGAAGGAGGACAGATCACAACCAACAACACAGAAATACAATTATAAGAGAATATTATGAAAAATTGTATGCCAACAAATTGGGCAATCAGGAAGAAATGGATAAATTCCTAGAACCATAGAAACTACCAACACTGAGCATGAAGAAATAGAAAATTTGAACAGACCCATAACCAGCAAGGAAATTGGATCAGTAATCAAAAATCTCCAAACAAAGAAAAGTCCAGGGCCAGTTGGTTCCCAGGGGATTTCTACCAGACACTTAAAGAAGAGTTAATATGGGGGAAGGAGTTAAGATGGTGGAGTAGTAAGGGGAACCTGAGTTTGCCTCATTCCTCAAACACAGCTAGATCAGCATCCAACTATTTTGAACAACTAGGAATATGATCTGAGGATTAAGAAAACAATCTGTACAGTTGGAGGGAGAGAACATGGCAGATGTGAGGTTCTGAGCTGTGAATTGGGGGAGAGAAACATGGGGCCACGAAGGGGAGGGAACACTTTTGTGGAGCAAAGTCAGGGAGAGGGAGAGGCCAGAGAAAGCGCACTGGGCAGGGATCACATAATAAGCCACGGTGAGGAGATCCCCTGGGGTTGCACAGGGAGATATTGCTCTCCTTCCTGGAGTACATTTGGAAGAGCATATTTTGCCTTTCCAAGGACAAAAGTCCAGCTGGAACCATTGAGCAGTGCTCAGCAACAGGGATGGAGGTATGCAAAGAGGGCAGGTAACCTTATAGCAGCTTTTCACTGTGAGCCACACTAGACTTAATGTTCACACTGAGCAGCTGCTTTCCTGGGACAGAATTTAACAGAGAGCAGACTGCAGATAAGCTGGCCACTACTTTTCACTGTCTGCCACAATAGATTCAAGCCTCTGCGCAAATGCTTTCCTGGTACAGAACAGAGTAGGGGACTGAGTTGGGTGCAGATGGCAGATAACCTGGTGGTAGCTTTTCCCTGTGCATCACAACAAACTCCAGCCTCTGTGCATGCACTGTACAACTGCTTATCTGGGACTGGATGGTGCTGGACACATTGCAAGGCTCTCCTCCAGGGGAAGGTAGTGGGTCCACACCTTGCCAGCCCCTTTAAGACTTAGAGTTTTGAATCCCAGCCACCAGCCAGAGATAAAACACAGGAGATCCATGGCACCAGCCTCACAGAGGGCCCAGGAACAGATAGGTTAATGGCAGGAAATGGATGAGACCTCAGGACACAGAAGACTGTTTGCTTTTCTAAGAGGGCCTCCTGAAGAGCTGTGATCAGGAGTTCTCCTCCCCCTTCCAGTGGACAAGAGTGAGAGGTGACACCATATTCCTCCTCCACCACTCCTCCCTTTCCCCACCCACCAATACAGTTAGACTTCAGAGAGAAACACAGCATCTCCAGTGGAGGCTGGAGTCTCCTACACTAAACTCTGCCCCCCTGTTCCTGGCAGGGGCATCTTTACAAGGGAAAGTCAACTTCTGAGCTAGCCCAACAGGTCTCTCCCTCTGAAGACCAACACAGGCCCCCTTCATGTACCAAGTCTACTGATTAAAGAGTGCTCTGAAATGTCAGCTTCTGGTGAAAATAGGACCAGGCTTGCCGCCTTTATTTTTTTTTCTTAATTTTTTAAATTTCTAATTTTTTATGTCTATTTTTTTAATTTTTTGTCATATATATGTATATATACCTTTTGTTTTCTCTTTTTTTGCTATCAGGCATATATATATATATATATTTGTTGTTGTTCGTTTGCTGTTTTGTTTGTCTCCTGTTATTTTTTGGATCAAGCTTCTTTTTTTTTCTCACTTTTCTTCCTTACTTACTCTTTTTTTTTTTTCATTCGTTATTTCTTATTCTTTGGAATCAAGCTTATAATTTTTGTTTGTCTGTTTGATTGCATTTTTGTTCCTTTTCCTTTTCTCGTATCTTGGATCAGGCCTTTTTTTTTCCAGGATAATCTTAACAACCAAATCAAAGTACACCTCATTAAAGGTCCAAAGACTCCTCACTACAAGCAAGGAGGAACTCTTTAGAGGACAGGCCATTGGGAAAAAACAGGCAAAACAAAACAATAGAGTGTACACAGAATACACCAGAAACACTTCCTGAAGTTTTTGTTATTATTGTTATTGTTCTTGTTTTTTTTTTCTTTTTCTTTCTTATTTTCCTTTCCAGACAAAATGACAAGACAGAGAAATTCACTGCAAAAGAAAGAACAGGAGGTAGTACTCACAGCCAGGAATTTACTCAGTACAGATATAGGTAAGATGTCTGAACTAGAATTTAAAACAACGATTATAAAGATACTAACTATACTTGAAAAAAGCTTAGAAGACACTAAACAATCCCTTACTGTGGATATAAAAGAACTAAAATCTAGTCAGGCTGAAAATAAAAGTGCTACAAATGATATGCTGTCCCAAGTGGAGGACATAAAAGCAAGATTGAAGGAAGCAGAAGAGCAAATCAGTGATATGGAAGATAATATTATGGTAAATAATGAAGCTGAAAAGAAGAGGGAAAGAAAATTATTAGCTCACAAAGTTAGACTTAGGGAACTCAGCAGTTACTTAAAGTGATATATTATCCTTATTATAGGAGTCCCAGAAGAGGAAGAGCAGGAAAAGGGGGCAGACAGTTTACTTGAACAAATTATAGCTGAGAACTTCCCAAATCTGGAGAAGGAAACAGGCATTCAAATCAAGAGACACAGAGAACTCTGCTCAAACTCAATAAAAATAGGTCAACACCTCGATATATTATAGTGAAACTTGCAAATTACAAAGGTAAAGAGAAAATCCTAACAGCAGTTTGGGACAAGAGGTCCTTAACCTACAAGGGTACACACATAAGGTGTCAGCAGACCTGTCAACAGAGACCTGGCAGGCCAGAAAAAACAGGCATGATATATTCAAGGTGCTAAATGGGAAAATTATGGAGGCAAGAATACTCTATCCAGCAAAGCTGTCATTCAGAGTAGAAAGAGAGATAAAGAGTTTCCAAGAAAAACAAAAAAACTAAAAGAATTTGTGAATACTAAACTAGTTCTGCAAGAAATATTAAAGGGGACCCGTTGACAAAGACCAGAAAAGAACAGAGACAATTAACAGGTAATACAATGGCACTACATTCATATCTTTCAATAATTACACTGAATGTAAATGGACTAAATGTTCCAATCAAAAGACATAGGGTAACAGAATGAAAAAAAAAAAAAAACATTAATATGCTGCTTTACAAGAGACTCATTTTAGACCCAAAGACACCTCCAGATTGAAAGTGATGCGGTGAACAAAAAGAAATTGAGGGGGTGTAGAACCATATATCATGCTAATGGACACCAAAAGAAAGCTAGAGTATCCATACTTAAATTAGACAAACTAGATTTTAAAACAAAGATTGTAATAAGAGATGGAGAAAGACACTATATCATAATAAAGGGGTGTATCCAACAAGAAGATTTAACAATTGTAAATAATTATGCCCCTAAATTGGTAGGAGATAAATAAATCTATTAATAACAAAATTAAAGAAAATCATTGATAATAATACTGTAATAGTAAGGGACTTAAACACCCCACTTTTGAGGGTGGACAGATCATCTAAGCTGAAGATCAATAAGGAAACAAGGGCTTTGAATGACACACTGACCAGATGGACTTAATATATATATATATATATATATATAATTTCATCCTAAAGCAGCAGAATACACATTCTTTTTGAGTACACATGGAACATTCTACAGATCAGAACACATACTGGGTCACAAATCAGGACTCAACAAGTACAAAAAGATTGAGATCAAACCATGTGTATTTCCAGACTGGAACACGATGAAATTTGAAGTCGACCACAAGAAAAAATTTGGAAGGATCACAAATACATGGAGGTTAAAAACATCCTACTAAGGAATGGATGGATCAATCAGAAAATTAAAGAATAATTTAAAAAAAATATATGGAAGTAAATGAAAATGAAAGCACATTTCAAAATATTTGGGATGCAGTAAAGGTTTTTTATGAAAGAAATATATACCAATACAGGCCATCCTCAAGAGGCAAGACATGTCTCAAATACAGGCACTAATCTTACACCTAAAGGAGCTGGAAAAAGAACAGCAAATAAAGCCTAAATCCAGCAGGAGAAGAGAAATAATAGACTAGAGCAGAATTAATAACATAGAAATTAAAAACAAAACAAAACAGTATAACAGATCAACAAAACTAGGAGCTGTTTTTTTGAAAGAATTAAGATTGATAAACCCCTAGCCAGACTTATCAAAAAAAAAAAAGAGAGAAAAAGCACCCAAATAAGTAAAATCAGGAATGAAAGAGAGATCACAACTAACACTGAAGAAATACAAACAATTACGAGAATATTATGAGCAATTATAAACCAATAATTAGGAAATCTGGAAGAAATGGATAAATTCCTAGAAACATTGAACTACCATAACTGAAACAGGAATAGAAAACCTAAACAGATCCATAACTAGCAACGAAATTGAATCAGGAATCAAAACTCTCCCAACAACCAAGAGTCCAAGGCTGGATGGCTTCCCAGGGGAATTCTACCAAACATTTAAAGAAGAATTAATACCTATTCTTCTGAAACTGTTCCCAAAAAATAGAACGGAAGGAAAACTTCCAAACTCATTCTATGAGGCCAACATTACCTTGTTACCGATACCAGACAAAGACCCCATCAAAAAGGAGAATTACAGACCAATATCCTTGATGAACACAGATGCAAAATTTCTCAACAAGCTAATATTATCCAATAGTACATTAAAAGGATTATTCATCACTACCAAGTGGGATTTATTCCTGGACTGCAGGGGTGATTCAACATCCACAAATCAATCAATGTAATACCCTTCATTAATATAAGAAAGGATAAGAATCATATAGTCCTTTCAATAGATGCAGAAAAAGAATTTGACAAAATACAGCATCTTTTCTTGATAAAAACCCTCTGCCATGTATGGAAAGAGGGAACATACCTCAGTATCATAAAGGCCATATACAAAAGACCCACAGGAAATTTTATCCTCAATGGGGAAAAACTGAGAGCTTTCCTTCTTTGGTCAGGAACATGACAGGGATATCCATCTCACCACTGTTGTTCAAAATAGTACTGAAAATCCTAGTCTCAGCAATCAGACAACAAAAAAGAAATAAAAGGCATCCAAATCAGCAAAAAAGAATTCAAACTTTCACTCTTCACAGACAACATGATACTCTGTGTAAAAACTCAAAAGATTCCACCAACAAATTGCTAGAACTGATATAGGAATTCAGCAGAGTTGCAGGATATAAAATCAATGCATAGAAGTCTGTTGCATTTCTATACAGTAACCATGAAGCAGCAGAAAGTGAAATCAAGGAATCAATCCCATTTACAATTGTACCAAAAAACATAATATACCTAGGAATACACCTAACCAAAGAGGTTAAATAATTGTACTCTGAAAACTATAGGACACTTATTGAGGAAAACACAAAGAAATGGAGAAACATTCCATGCTCATGGATTGGAAGAACAAATATTGTTAAAATGTCTATGTTACCCAAAACAATCTACATATTCAATGCAATTCCAATGAAAATACCATCAGCATTTTTCACAGAGCTGGAACAAACAATTTTAAAATTTGTATAGAACTAGAAAAGACCCCTAGTAGCTAAAGCAATGTTGAAAAAGAAAACCAAAGTGGGAGGCATCACAATTCCAGACTTCAAGTTGTATTACAAAGCTGTAATCACCAAGACCATATGGTACTGGCACAAAAACAGACCCATAGGCCAGTGCAACAGAATAGAGAACCCAGAAATGGACCCTCGACTCTATGGTCAACTAATCTTCAACAAAGCAGGAAAGAATATCCAGTGAAAAAAAAGCATCCTCAACAAATGGCATTGGGAGAATTGGACAGCCACATGCAGAAGAATAAATCTGGACCACTTTCTTATAAGACACACAAAAATAAACTCAAAATGGATGAAAGACCTAAATGTGAGACAGGAATCCATCAAAATCCTAGAGGAGAACACAGGCAGCAACCTCTTTGACCTTGGCTGCAGCAACTTCTTCCTAGACACGTCTACAAAGGCAAGAGAAATAAAAGCAAAAATGAACTACTGGGACTTCATCAGGATAAAAAGCTTTTCCACAGCAATGGAAACAATCAAGTAAATAAAACACAAGCTATGTAATGGGAGGAGGTATTTGCAAATGACATATCTGATAGAGGGCTAGTATAAAAAATCTATGAAGAACTTACAAACTCAACCTCTAAAAACAAAAATCCAGTCAGGAAATGGGCAGAAGACATCAACAGACATTTCTCCAAAGAAGACATACACATGGCTAACAGACACATGAAAAATTGCTCGACATCACTTGGCACCAGGGTAATACAAAGCAAACCAACAATGAGATACCACCTCAAAACTGTCTCAAAACAACATGGATGGAACTAGAGGTATTATGCTAAGCAAAATAAGTCAGGGGTGCCTGGGTGGCTCAGTGGGTTAAGCTTCTGTCTTCGGCTCAGATCACGATCTCAGGGTCCTGGGATCAAGCCCTGTGTGTTTTTCCTGTTCAGCTGGGAGTCTGCTTCTCCCTCTTCATCTGCCCTTTCCCCCCTGCTCTTGTGCTCTCTCTCTCTCAAATAAATAAATACAATCTTTTAAAAAAATAAGTCAGAGAAATCAAATACCATATGATTTCACTCATATGTGGAATTTCAGAAACAAAACAGATGAACATAGGGGAAAGAAGAGAAAATAAAATAAGATAAAAACAGAGGGAGAGAAATCATAAGAGACTCTTAACTATAGGGAAGAAACAAGGTTTGCTGGAGGGGAGGTGGGTGGACATTGGGATAATTGGGTGATAGGCATTAAGGAGGGCACATAATGTAATGAGCACTGGGTGTTACATGCAACAGATGAATCACTAAATACTACCCATGAAACTAATAATACACTATATGTTAATTAAATTGAATTTAAATAAAATTAAAATAAATAAAGAAGATTTAATACCTATTCTTTCCAAACTCTTCCAAAAAATATAAATGGAAGGAAAATTTTCAAACTCATTCTAGAAGGCCAGCATTACCTTGATTCCAAAACCAGTTTTGTTGATTGTTTCCCTCACTGTGTAGCTTTTTATTTTGATGAAATCCAAGTAGTTTATTTTTGCTTTTGTTTCCCTTTCCTCAGGAGACACATCTCAGGAAAGAATTTTCCCCAGCCACTGTCAAAGAACTTACTGCCTGTGTTCTCTTCTAAGACTTTTATCTTTTCATACCTCACATTTAGGCCTTTAATATATTTTTAATTTATTTTTGTGTATGGTGTAAGAAAGTGGTCCAGTTTCATTCTTTTGCATATTGCTGTCCAGATTTTTCTTTTCTTTTCTTTTCTTTTCTTTTAAAGATTTTATTTATTTGTCAGAGAGAGAGACAGAGAGAGAGAGCACAAGCAGGGGGAGCGGCAGGCAGAGGAAGAAGCAGACTCCCTGCTGAGCAGGGAGCCCAATGTGGGACTCGATCCCAGGACCCTGGGATCATGACCTGAGCCGCAGGCAGCTGCTTAACCCACTGAGCCACCCAGGCGTCCCCTGTCCAGATTTTTCAACACCATTTTTTAAGGAGAAGGTCTTTTTCCCATTGGACATTCTTTCTTGCTTTGTCAAATATTATTTTACCATATAGTTCCTCGTTCATTTTTGGATTTTCTATTCTTTTCCATTGATCCATGTGTGTATTTTTGTGCCTCTTCTACAGGTTTTATTATTATTATTATTTTATTATTATTATTACTTCAGGTTTTTAATATAAGCTGAAGTCCAGAATGTGATGCCTCCAGCTTTGCTTTTTCTTTTTTTCTTTTTTTTCTTTTTGAAGATTTTATTTATTTATTTGACAGAGAGAGACACAGCGAGAGAGGGAATACAAGCAGGTGGAATGGGAGAGGGAGAAGCAGGCTTCCCGCAGAGCAGGGAGCCCGATGTGGGGCTCGATCCCAGGACCCTGGGATCATGACCTGAGCTGAAGGCAGACGCTTAACAACTGAGCCACCCAGGCGCCCCTTTGCTTTGCTTTTTCAAGGTTGCTTTGTCTGCTTGGGATCTTTTGTGGTTCCATACAAATTTTATATTTGTTTGTTCCTGCTCTGTGAGAAATGTTGGTACCTTGATGGGAATTGCATTAAATGTGTACCTCACTTTAGATAGTATAGATATTTTAACAATATTTTTCCTTATAAAACATGAGCATGGAATTCCTTTCCATTTCTTTTTGTTCTCTTCAGTTTCTTTCATCAGTGTTTTATACTTTCCAGTGTATAGGTCTTTCACATCTTTGGTTAGGTTTATTCCTAGGTATCTTAGTTGTTTTGGTGAAACTGCAAATGGGATTGATTCCTTAATTTCTCTTTCAGCTGCTTCATTATTGGTGTATAGAAAATACAGCAGATTTCTGTATGTTGATTTTGTATCCTGTGACTTCACTTAATTCCTTTATCAATTCTAGCAGGTTTTGGATAGAATCTTTCAGTTTTCCTATATATAATATCATGTCATCTGCAGATAGTGAAAATTTTACTCCTTCCTTACCAATTTGCATACTTTTTCTTTTCTTTTCTTTTGTTGTGGCTAAGACTCAGTACTCTTTTGAATAACAGTGGTGAGAGTGGACTTCACTGTCTTCTTCCTGACTGTGGAGGAATATCTCTCATTTTTCCCAATTGAGGTTGATATTAGTTGTGGGTTTTTCATATATGGCCTTTATTATGTTGAGGTATGATATGTTCCCTCTACATCTACTTTGTTGAGGGTTTTTATCATGAATTTATGTTGTACTTTCTCAAATCCTTCTTCTGCATCTATTGAAATAATAATCTGGTTCTCATCCTTTCTTTTATCAGTGTGTTACACATTGATTTGTGAATATTGAACCACCCTTGCAACACTGGAATAAATCCCATTTGATCATGGAGAATGATTTCTTTAATGTAATGTACTCAGTTTGATAGTATATTTTTGAGAATCTTTTCCTCCCATGACTATCATGAATATGGGCCTATATTTCTCATTTTTAGTGTTATCTTTATCTCATTTTGCTATAAGGCTAACACTGGTCTAATAGAGTGAATTCGGAAGTTTTCCTTCCTTTTATATATTTTTAGTAATAGTTTGAAAATAATAGGTGTTAACTCTTATAAGTGTTTGGTAGAATTTGAAAGTCATCTGCTGTTGGACTTTTGTTTGTTGGAAGTTTTTTGATTACTGATTCAATTTCTTTCTCAGTTATAGGTCTGTTGAAATTTTCTATTTCTTCCTGTTTTGTTTTTCATAGTTTATATGTTTTTTGGTATTTATCCATTTCTTCCAGGTTGTCCAATCTGTTGGCATATAATATTTCATAATATTCTCTTGCAGTGTTTTTATTTCTGTGGAGTTGGTTGTTATTTCTCCTCTCTCATTCCTGCTTTTTTTCTTTGGGTCCTTTCTCTTTTCTTTTTGATTAGTGTGGCTAGGGTTTTATCATTTTTATTAATTTTTCAAAGAATCAGATCCTGGTTTCATTGATCTGTTCCATTTCTTTTTAGTTTCTATATTATTTATTTCTGCTCTAATCTTTATTATTTCTGTCCTTCTATTGCCTTTAGTTTCATTTATTGTGTGTTTTTTTTTTTTTTTTTTAGCTCCTTTAGGTGTAAAATTATGTTGTCTATTTCAGAGTTTTCTTGCTTCTTAAGTTAGGGCTATATTGCTATATTCTTCCCTCTTAGGACCACTTTTGCTGCATCCCAAAGGTTTTGGACCATTGTGTTTTCATATTCATTTGTTTCTATGATTTTTTTTTTTTACATTCCTTCTTTGATTTCTTTGTTTTGACCCATTCATTGTTTAGTAACATGTTGTTTAACCTCCATGTATTTGGGGTCTTTCCAGTTTTGTTCTGTTTTGTTTTTCTTGTAGTTGACTTCTAGTCTCATAGTGTTGTGGTCAGAAAACCTGCATGGGATGATTTCAATCTTTTTGTATTTGTTGAAGCTTGTTTTGTAACCTAATATGTGATCTATTCTGGAGAATTTTCCACATGCACTTGAAAAGAATGAAGAATGTGTATTCTGTTGTTTTATGGTGGAATGTTCTAAATATATCCATTAAGTCCACCTGGTCCAGTGCCATTCAGAGCCATTGTTTCCTTGTTGATTTTCTGTTTAGATGATCTGTCCATGATGTAAATGGGGTGTTAAAGTCCCTTAGTATTATTATATTATTACAATTAGTTCCTTTATGTTTGTTATTAAAAGTTTTGTATATTTGGGTCCTCCCATGTTGGGTACATAAATATTTATAATTGTTATATCTTCTTGCTTGATTGTCCCCTTTATGATTATATAGTGTCTTAATCTCTTGCTACATTTTTTTTAAAGTCTAGTTTGTCTGATATAAGTATTGGTATTCCAGCTGTCTTTTAACATCCATTCAGGGGATAAATTTTCCTCCATCCCCTCACTTTCAATCTGCAGGTGTCTTTAGGTCTAAAATGAGTCTCTTCTAGGCAGCATTAAATGGGTCTTGTTTAAAATCCATTTTAACTCCCTATGTCATTTTTTTAAGATTATTGTTATTATTATTGTTGTTTTATTTTAGAGAGAGAGGGAAAAAGCATGCCTGCAAGAGTTATGGGAGGAGCAGAGGGAGAGAATCTCAACCAGACTCCCTGCTGAGCACACAGCCCTTCATGGGGCCCAACCCCATGACCCTTAATATCATGACCTGCACCAAAACCAAGAGTTGGATGCCTAACAGACTGAGCCACCCAGGCACTCCTCCCCATGTCTTTTGATTAGTCTTTAGTCCATTTACAGTCAACATAATTATTGATAAATGTGTATTCATTGCCATAGTAGTACTTGTTTCATCATTGTTTCTGTAGATATTCTCTGGTTCTTTCTTGTCTTTGTCACCTTTGGTCTCTTCTTTCCACTCCAATTGTCCCCTTTAATATTTCTTGCAGGGCTATTTTAGAGATCGCAAACTCCTTTAGCTTTTCTTTGTCTTGGAAACTCTACCTTTCCTTCAATTCTGAATGATAGTCTTGCTGGATAGAATCTTCTTGGCTGTAGGTTTTTCCCATTCTGCACTTTGAATATATCATTCCACTTTCTTCTAGCTTGCCAAGTTTCTGCTGCAAAATCTCCAGCTAACCTTAATGGATTTTCCCTTGTACATTAAGGACTTCTTTTGTCTTGCTGATTTTTAAGGATTACTTTTCTTTATCAGTATAATTTGCAGATGTACTTACCATATGTCTTGTTGTCAGCCTGCTTTTGTTGATTTTGATGGGAGTTCTTTATGCCTTCTGGATCTGGATGCCTGTTTTCTTCTCTAGATTAGGGAAGTTTTCAGCTATTATTTCTTCAAATAAATTTTTCTGCCCCTTTTTTTCTCTCTTCTTCTCCTAGTACTCCTATAACACAAGTGTCATTACGGTTGATGGAGTCACTATGTTCCTTAAGTGTAGTCTTCTTTTGCATAATTCTTTCCTGCTTTATTTTAGCTTCATTGCTTTCCATAACTTTATCTTCTATATCATTAATTCATTCCTCTGCCTCTTCTAGCCTACTGTTCATTTCATTAAGCCTGTTTCAAATCTCATTGATTGCACTGTTCATCTCTGATTGACTTTTTTAACTCTTTTATCTCTGTGATAATGGTCTCACTGATGTTTTCTGTTCTTTTCACAAGCCTGGTGAGTATCCTTATGATTGTTGCTTTAAATTCTCCATCAGACATGTTATTTATATTTGCTTCACTTAGACCTCTAGCTATGACCTTCTTTTTTCTTTCATTTGGGATAAATTCCTCTGTCTTTGCATTTTGCATTTTATCTAAGTCTCTGTCTTCTTCTCTGTGTTAGAGAAATCATTTATGCCTCCTGCTCCTTCCTTGATATAACCTCTTCTCTCCCTTTAGTTGTAGAGTTTGTTCTGTCAGTCTTCAGGTGAATTTCTTGGGTCTTAAGGATGATTTTATACTTATCTAGTCATGTTTGTAGCATGAGGCAAGCTCAGAGTGCTACACTGCTGCTATCTTCCTCTCTACCATTACTTTTAGTTCTTTTGTTTGTTTTTGTCTCTATGATTGGATCCTTTAAATTGATATGTCTTCTAGCTCACTGATTTCTTGTGCTTCTTCAAGTCTGCTATTAAATTTCAGTTTACTCACAGTATGCTTAAGCTTCAAAATTCCATTTAGTTTCCTTTATGTTTTTTTTAAATATCTGTTAAGCTTCTCATTTTTTATTTGTATTGTTCTCCTTATGTCATTAAATTATTTACTTGGGTTTTCTTTTATTTCTCTGAGCATCTTTAGAACAATTATTTTGAATTCTCTGTGTGAAATTCCTGGATATTTATTTATTTGGGCAGTTATTGAAGGTTTACTCTATTGCTTTGTTGGATTCCTGTTTTTTTTTTTTTTTTTCTGATTCACCCCCTTAGAATTATGAAGATGTCTGTGAATTTGAAGACTCTTTCACCTC
This sequence comes from Neomonachus schauinslandi, assembly GCF_002201575.2. Classification (NCBI taxonomy): domain Eukaryota; kingdom Metazoa; phylum Chordata; class Mammalia; order Carnivora; family Phocidae; genus Neomonachus; species Neomonachus schauinslandi. Next base: position 52,975,878 of record NC_058419.1, read on the forward strand.
TTCCAGACTTTATTATCTGACTTTAGTAAGGACAACTCTTACCTATGGGTGGGGGCATGTTGGTGTATGTTGTGTCTCTGTGTCTAGTGGTGTTGTATGCCAATTTCAGGAGCATATAGCAGTATCACATCTGGTGGGGGTCATGTCTTTTTATCTCAGGGTGCTGAGGTCCATGGCATCAACAACTTTGTTGTCCTCATTGAGCACTCTGTGAGGTCCACAGTGGCTGTAAGGTTTGGGGGTGTTAAGTAGTGTCTCCATGTCTGGCCACTAGGGACAGAGCAGGAAGCACTGGTGAGTGGAGCTGGTGTTGTGCACACACTCAGCTTCAGGAGTTGGCTGCATGTGTCTATATAGTGGCAGGGCCTGGTTACACACACATACATAGTGATGGACACCAGAACAGGTAGCAAACGCTGTGCAAACTATAGGCTCATTGGCAGCTGCACAAGCTCTGGATTTGGGCATCCTCTCCTGTAACTACACACTCTGCTCCCAGCATGCACTGTGCACTGGAGGCCTGTGATGGGTTTCATAGTGGGGCATGCATTTGCACAGCTGGAGGGGTTAGCAATAGGTGGGAACAATGGTCCCAGCCAATGAGAGAAGACAGGGTCTGATCTGGGCCCACAAGCAGCTCCAGGTTTCCTGGATGTTGGCATGCTTACCCTTGGCTGCATACTTTTCCCAGGCCTACATGCTGCTATACATGATGATACAGATCAGGCTAGTGGCATGCAGATGCACAGCTGCTGGGTTATCCCTGAATGTGAGCATGGCAATGGTGATTAGCTTGAGGTCTAGGCTAGCCTCTGTGAAGGTATGACTGCAAGGACCTGAGTGGGTTGCAGTCATGCCTCTCAGGTTTTGGTGGGGATAGGGAGGTGCTCAGGTAGCTAATGTCTTACACTTGCATAGCTTCAAAAACCTTAAATGGCTGCCAAAGTGGTTCCTGGACTCTAGAGGGGAGGGGAGGGAAGGGAATGGAGAGGGATCAGGAGCCTGTTGTTAGCAAGCATGAATACCTTTGGGCAAAAGCTGGTGATATCTGCAGGGGTTTGTGGTGCTTGTGCTAGATATTGGCTTTATCAGTGGTAAAATCTGCTGAGTTTATCTGCAGTGTAGTTCTCTGTGAATTGTGATCCTCCTGCTCTATTTCTGCTAATAACGGCTTCTGCTTTTTTTTTTTCTTTTTTTGTAGCTGGTTTTATATGTCTCAGCTTTGCTAGTCTTCGTGGGGTAAAACCAAAGCAACACCTTCATGCAGTGCCCCAAGGGGCTGGAGAAACTAGTTTTCCATTGTTCATTCTTGTTGAGAGGAACTCTCTCTAGCTGAGAAGTTCCCTCTTGGTGCACCAACAGTGTTGACCTGGGTGATGGGATTATGCAGGCAAAATACAGTTTTCTTTGATGATCATGAGCTGATGCTCCGTGTCACTCTAAATTACCATGCTTGGCTGTGCTCTGTCTTTAATAATTATTTTTCCTTATTACCCACATCTATGAACAGTCTTCCCATGTTCTGCCAAAAATAAAAGCATTCATATGTTCCATCTCTCCCCAGACACACTTCAACCTTTAGAATTCAGTTCACCTGGTTGGCTTGCAAACTCAGATCTCTACAAGGCTCGCAATTTATGATATTAAAGATTATCCAATTATTCTAACTGGAAATGGATCTTAGACTTCTATTTAAATTCTGGAAGAGTAACACCTTTATAAGAAAACATAGATGAGGGCGCCTGGGTGGCTCAGTCATTAAGCGTCTGCCTTCGGCTCAGGTCATGTTCCCAGGGTCCTGGTATAGAGCCCCACATTGGGCTCCCTGCTCCACGGGAAGCCTGCTTCTCCCTCTCCCACTCCCCCTGCTTGTGTTCCCTCTCTTGCTGTGTCTCTCTCTGTCAAATAAAATCTTTAAAAACAAAACAAAACAAAACATAGATGAATTTTTGAAATGTTTGGTAAGAAAATATTTCTTATATAGGAGACAAGAGGAAATAGTTGATAAACTGGACTTTACTGATACTAAAAATATTTGATCTTTGAACAAGCCCAATAATAAAATGAAAAGGCAAGTGACAGAATGGGACAAATTTAGATATAGATAGATATAGACTTATATAAAGACATTTATCTATATTAATCTATCAATATTTATGTATTTTCAAGAATGCCTATGAAAAATACATAAAAAACACTTAAGAAAAACAAAAATAGAATAAAATAAAATAAAAGAGGACCATTTCTACTTACAATGCAAAAATAAATTGTAAAGTTAAATCACTTCCATCCTAATAATTAGGAGCCTTGAATCCTTTTATTTGAGAATGGTATTAGAAAGCGATACTGGAGGTAGATGGGTTTTTCCTACAAAGGTATAGTGGCTTTAAAAAAAAATTCTTGGGGTGCTTGGGTGGCTCAGTCAGTTAAGCAGCTGCCTTCGGCTCAGGTCATGATCGTGGGGTCCTGGGATCGAGCCCCACGTCAGGCTCCCTGCTCTGCGGGAAGCCTGCTTCTCCCTCTCCCTCTGCCTGCCACTCTGCCTACTTGTGCTCTCTCTCTCTGTGTCAAATAAATAAATAAAATCTTTTTAAAAAATTAATTAAATAAAAAAAATTCTTGGGAACTGTTATGCAAATAATTACACTGTTTGCAAATAAAGACTATCTGCAAAAGACTCTGATAAAATAATTTATATTAGACATTGGGGAGGGTATGTGCTATGGTGAGTGCTGTGAATTGTGTAAGACTGTTGAATTACAGACCTGCACCTCTGAAACAAATAATACATTATATGTTTAAAAAAAAGAAGAAGATAGCAGGAAGGGAAAAATGAAGGGGGGGAATTGGAGGGGGAGATGAACCATGAGAGACAATGGACTCTGAGAAACAAACTGAGGGTTCTAGAGGGGAGGGGGGTGGGGGGATGGGTTAGCCTGGTGATGGGTATTGAAGAGGGCATGTACTGAATGGAGCACTGGGTATTATATGCAAACAATGAATCATGGAACACTACATCAAAAACTAATGATGTCATGTATGGTGATTAACATAACATAATAAAATTAAAAAAATAATAATCTGTTTTGTGGTTTAGTGATTGTTCTGTTTGGCCCAGTCGGCTGCTGAAGTTCTCTATTAAATTCTTTGTTTCCGTCATTATATTTTTCAGCTCTAAAATTTCTGTTTGGTTCTTTTTTAGTGTTTTCTATCTCTTTGTAGATCTTCTCATTTTGTTCTTATATTGTTTTACTGATATGGTTGAATTGTTTATCTGTGTATCTGTAGCTCTCTGGGCATCTTTATTTATTTATTTATTTATTTATTTTTTTTAAATCCTGTTGGGATTTTTTTTTTTTAAAGATTTTATTTATTTATTTGAGACAGAGAGAATGAGAGAGACAGAGAGCACATGAGAGGGGGAAGGGTCAGAGGGAGAAGCAGGCTCCCTGCCGAGCAGGGAGCCCGATGTGGGACTCGATCCCGGGACTCCAGGATCATGACCTGAGCCGAAGGCAGTCGCTTAACCAACTGAGCCACCCAGGCGCCCTCTCTGGGCATCTTTAAAACAATTGTTTTGAATTATTTTTTCACAAACTTCCTAGATCTTCACTTCTGTGGGGTTATTTACTGGAGGCTTACTGTATTGCTTTGGTGGAGTCATATTTCCCTGGTTGTTTGTGATCACTGTAGTTTTGTTTAGATGTCTATGCATTTGGAGAAGCTGTTACCTTTTTCAGACTTTATTAACTGACTTGTGGGTAGGAGCATGTTTGAATGTGCTGTGACTCTGGATCATGTGATATAGAGTGCCAAGTGTGGAGTCATGTGGTGGTACTGGGTTTGGGTAGGTATGATGTGTCTTCTGCTCAGGCTGCTGAAGTCCACAGCATTGACAACTATGTGGTACTTGGTGAACACTGCAGTGTTCAGTATGTGCAGTCTACAGTATATGCAAGGGCTGTTGTGGTGCTCATCAGTGCCTTCAGGCTGATAGCTAGGGACCATGGCAGGCAGTGGTGTGCACACTCATCTATGGGGGCCTGTTGCAAGTGTGTATTAGTGGCAGGGGGTGGTGCAGACACACATTTTGTGGTGTGGACCAGTGTAGACAGTTTGGGCAGGGCCAACTACATTCTCATTGGCAGCTGTGGGAGGCATGAATGTCTGTGTGCTCTCCTGTAAGTGCTCATTCTCCCTCTGGGTATATACTCCTCAGTGCTGATTCTGGGTGTCAGGTTGATGGCATACAAGTGCACAGCTGGAGTGGCTAGCCCTGAGCATGAGCACAATGGTGGGGACATCTGGGTGGTCTAGATTAGTTATTGTACTTGTGTAGCTGCAGAGGCCTGATATGGTTGCTGGTACAGTTTTGGGGCTCTTGTGGGGGGGGTCTTGGAGTAGGAAAGTACTCAGGTGGCTCTTGTCTTGCACTTGCATAGCTTTAGAGACCTAAGCTGGCTGCTGTATGGATTAGGGCTCTTGTTGAGGAGGAGGGAAGGAGTTGTAAGGATTCAGGTGGCTGACATTCACAAAGGCAAATACCTGTGGGGTAAGAACTGGTGAAATCCATAGGGTTTCCATAGAATCTGTGTCAGCAGTTGATTTCATCAGTGCCAAAATTTGCTGAATTTGTCTGCAGAGTGGGTCTCTGTGAACTGGCATTGCTACTGCTGCCTGGCTGCTCTGCATAGCTCCTGCTTTTCTTCTTTGTTATTAGCCATCTCTATGTCTCAGCTTTATCTATCTGGGTGGGGTGAACCCAAAGGTAGACCTTTCTGCCATACCTGGAAAGGTTGGAGGAGTAGGTTCCTCACCCCACTTAACACAGCTGGTTTGAAGACAACTAGTAAGTCTAATGTCTGTGTCTTCTCTGGGGCAGTTTCTGTTAATTTTTTTGTGTGTTTTTCTTTTCTTTTAATAGGCCATATTTTCTTGTTCTTTGCAGGCTTAGTTTTTGTTTAAAACTGTTCATTTTGAGTACTATAGTTTTGCTATTCTATAAATCACATTCTCCCCACTCCCCAGGATTTTTTGTTTATTTGTTTACTTGTTTTGCATTGGTAGTTGTTTGTTTAGTGACCTTTCTAAACCATTACTTCTAAAGACCATTATTTTGTTGATGTTTGTTCCTTTAGTTTAGTGATATGGTAGTGGTTTAACAAAGATTTCCTTAAACACCTGGAAACAACAAATTAAAAGAAAGAAAATACATACCATCTAGATGTTTGCAGATTGGCTCTTTGTTTTGGCACTTTTTTGATTCTTATCCAGGCTGTTTAAAACTCTGGTATATGTGAAAACTTTAAAATTCTTATTCTATAAGTATTTTACTCTTCATTTCACTCAGGCTTTCTAGTATGTCTTTTTTTTTTTTTTTTTTTTGTCTCAACCTTATTTTTTCTCCAGGTGGAAGTGGCTTTTTCATTTACCATTCACAGTTTTAGATAAATGTCCCATTCACAGTTGTTTCTCCACCATATTCTGAGTTTAACAAAAGAAAGCATGCCCCTCATGTCAGTATTTCAAGAAACTCTCAGACAGGTTCAAAGCAGACAAGCACAGTTCTTTGGGAATAAGGTCTATTCTGCTTCCTCTGAAAACAGGTACCTACAGTAAGCATGTAGGCTGTTTTCTCCAAGACCATCATCATACTGTACAGGGATTTTGAACAAGGATAAGTTAAACCACAAAAAGAAATTGTACCATGTTTCAGTGGACTTTCTCCCAATTAAGTGTTCATTTAGTTGCTGTAAATTTTTGATTATCTTTCCTGAGTTCTGATAGGATTGATTTCTGATATTTTTTTGCCAGGTGTTTCAGCTTCAGTGTTCTCCCTGATGCCACTCTTGAGAAATTTGTGATAATCTTTTTTTTTTTTTTAACTCATGAAGTGCATTACTCAATTAGTACAACGCAGTTTTCCCTGATGATTTCATTGTAATTAAACATATTCTACACATGTGTAATGAATATCCAATTTTACGTTATCCATTAAATTCATTTTTGAAAAGTCACATGCAATTGTCTAACTTACATTATTTTTATTTTCTTGTTTTTGTTACAATTTCAGAAATGTATAACTTTGGGAAAAATTCCTTAACACAAGATATATAAAAATTATATTTCAATATCATTCACCTCAGAGAACATTTTGAGTTCACACATGCAGTTTTTGTGCATTTAATCCAACAATATAACCCCTGTAAAAAGTCAATAGGTCAATCAATATATGTGGTCTTAAAACCTGATTCAGAAGCATATCAACATTTAGGGGCAAATGGGTGGTTCAGTTGGTTGAGCATCTGACTCTTGATCTCAGCCCAGGTCTTGATCTCATCGTTATGAGTTTGAACTCCATATTGGTGTGGAGTGTTAGGTTCCATATTGGTGTGGAGCCTACTAAAAAAAAGAATAAAAAGAAGAAGCATATATGCATTTAAACATGTTACAAATATCATTTTCTTTTTTTAAAACATTTTATTTAAATTCAATTACTTAACATATAATGTATTATTGGTTCAGAGGTAGAAGTCAGTGATTTATCAGTCTTATATAATACCCAGTGCTCATTACATCATGTGCCTTCCTTAAAGTCCATCATCCAGTTACCCCATGCCCCCACCCCTCTCCCCTCCAGAAACCCTCAGTTTGTTTCCTATGATTAAGAGTCTCTTATGGTTTGTCTCCCTCCCTGATTTCATCTTGTTTTATTTTTTCCTCTCTTCCCCTATGATCCTGTTTTGTTTCTTTTTTTTCTTTTTTTTTTTTAAAGATTTTATTTATTTATTCATGAGAGACAGAGAGAGAGAGAGAGAGAGAGAGAAGCAGGCTCCCAAGGAGCAGGGAGCCCGATGCGGGACTCGATCCCAGGACCCTGGGATCATGACCTGAGCCGAAGGCAGACGCTTAACCATCTGAGCCACCCAGGCGCCCGATCCTGTTTTGTTTCTTAAATTCCACATACAAGTGAGATCATATGATAATTGTCTTTCACTGATTGACTTATTTTGCTTAGCATAATACCCTCTAGTTCCATCCCCATCACAGTAAATGGTAAGATTTCATTTTTTGATAGCTGAGTAGTATTCCATTGTGTATATATACCACATCTTCTTTATCCATTCATCTGTCAATGGACATATGGGCTCTTCCCATAGTTTGGCTATTGTGGACATTACTACTATAAACACTGGGGTACAGGTGTCCCTTTGGATCACTACATTTGTATCTTTGGGATAAATAGCACAATTGCTGGGTCATAGGGTAGCTTTATTTTCAACTTCTTGAGGAGCCTCCATACTGTTTTCCAGAGTGGCTGCACCAGCTTGCATTCCCACCAACAGTGTAAGAGGGTTCCCCTTTCTTTGCATCCTTGTCAACATCTGTTGTTTCCTGCCTGACTTGTTAATTTTAGCCATTCTGACTGGTGTGAGGTTGTCAAACTCATTGTGGTTTTGACAAATATCATTTTCATTTTATGAAAAGTCCTTACTGTGCCATTGGCAGAGTGGGTGAATTTTCTGTCAAAATTTAGGATAAACTAGTTCAGCATTATCTTACCACAATTATCTTTTTTTAATTTTTAGTGTTTTTTAAGTTTTAATTTAAATTCAACTTAATTAACATACGGTGTAATATTAGTTCCATTTTTACAATATAGTGATTCAACACTTCCATACAACACCCAGTCCTCATCACAAGTACACTCCTTAATCCCCATCAACAATTTAACCCACCCCCCCTCACCTACTTCTCCTCTGGTAACCATCATTTTGTTCTCTATAGTTAAGAGTCTGTTCTATTTTTAACTTTTTGAGGAACTTCCATACTGTTTTCCAGAGTGGCTGCATCAGTTTTCATTCCCACCAAAAGTGCAAGAAGGTTCCCCTTTCTCCATATCCTCGCAAGCACCTGTTATTTCTTGTGTTGCTGACTTTAGCCATTCTGACAAGTGTGAGGTGATATTTCATTGTAGTTTTTATTTGCACTTCCCTGATAATCAGTGATGTTGAGTATCTTTCCATGTGTTTGTTGGCCATCTGTATGTCTTCTTTGGAAAAATGTCTATTCATGCTGTACAATCAAAAAAAAAAAAACATGGGCAGACAACCACAATTATTTTTTGAATGCTCTTCCTGATGGATTTTTGATGTCTCAACTTGTTTAGGCTACATTTGGCAGGTATTTAGTCAAATTAATGTAAATGTTGCTGTAAAAGTGTTTTGCAGATGTAGGTAGAGCCCTTAATTGGTTGACATTAACTAAGGAAGATTAAACCTGTATATTATGGGTACCTTGAATCAATCATTTGAAGGGGCTTAAAAGCAAGGCTGAGAATTCTCTGCCCCTCAAGAGATACAATTTTGGCTGTGGAAAAATAATTTTGGATTGTGCCCATGAGTTCTAGCTTTCCCATGATCTTCTTTCTTCATGGCTTTTTCTGTGGAATATGGGCTCTTAGATCATATAATTCTTATGTTAATCCCTTGTGATAAATCTTTTACTAGGTAGGTAGGTAGATAGATAGATAGATCGATAGATAGATGATAGATAGATAAGATATAGATATAAATACATAGATGATAGCTAGCTAGCTAGCTAGATAGATAAAGATACCAATATTTTACTTGCTCTGACTTTCTTGTTGAATCTTGAGAAATATTTTGGTACCAGAAGTGTGGTGCTGCTCTAACAAATGCATAAAAATGTGGAAATGCCTGTGGAATTGGGCAGTGAGCAGAGGCTAAACAAGTTTTGTGAAGCATGGTATAAAAACTTTAGATTGCCTTGAACATACTATTAATATAAATATAGATTGGAGGACACCACCAGCGATGGCTCGGGAGAAAGTGAGGAGAATGTAGTTGGAAACATGAAGAATGTCTTCATGCACAAAGACCTGAGTAAAATTGTTTCCTGAAGTTATGTGAAAAACAGAATTTGTAACTGATGAATTTGGTCATTTAGTTAACATTTCTAAGCAAAGTGCTTAATGTGTGTCCTTGTTTATTCTTGCTGCTTATAGTAAAATGGAAAATGAGAAAGATGAATTGAGGCAAAAATTGTTAAACAAAAAGGAACCAGGTCTTGATGATTTGGGAACTTCTAAGCCTAACCATATAGCAAAGATTAATAAATTTACTGTCAGAAAGTTATGCCCTAGAGAAGAAATTGAGGGTGACTCTACAAACTTTTGATAAGATCTCCAAAATATCAAAACATCAGAGTATTCAGTCATAGAAATAGTTCTTTGAAGAGATTAATGATATGTCTCACAGATCTTCTCAGAGAACTAGAGGAGCTATAGGAAGCTGAAGTGTACTGTCATTTAGTCATCTCAGCGAAAACCAAATATAGAAAAGGAGCTTTCTCAGAAATATTTGTTGAAGAACCTTTGGTTTAATGGAGCGAATTTCTGTGACATACATGGGAGATGCACAAAATTCTTGAGAATATCACATCATAGGAACACTGCCAGATTGGACTGAAAGGTAGAGAGTGACTGAAAAGTGAGAAAATGATGGTGGATCTCAAAAATTATACTGGAAGATTCAAACCAGTATGGTTCAAGCACATAAAAACAGACACACATATCAATGGAATGGAATTGGAATCCCAGAAATAAACCAATGATAATATGGTCAATTAATCTATGATGAAGGAGGCAAAAATAAACGGGGAAAAGACAGTCTCTTCAATAAATGGTGTTGGGAAAACTGGACAGCCACATACCAAAAAATAAAACTGGATCATTATCTTACACCATACATAAAAATAAACTCAAAATAGATGAAAGACTTAAATTTAAGCTCTGAAATCATAAAAATGTTAAAAGAAAACATAGGTAATAATCTCTTGGGCATCAACCTTAGCAATATTTTTCTGATATGTCTACCCAGACAAGGAAAACAAAAGCAAAAATAAACAAGTGGGGCTGCATTGAACTTAAAAGCTTTTGCACAGAAAAGGAAACAAACAAAATGAAAGAGCAACCTACTGTATCAGGGAAGTTATTTGCAAATTATATATCTGATAAGGGGCTAATATCCAAAATATATAAAGAACACATACAACTCAACAATAGAAAAACCACAAACAATCTGGTTTGTGAAATGGGCAGAAGGCCTGAATAGACATTTTTCCAAAGAAGACATACTGATGGCCTACAGACACAAGAAACGACGTTCAACATCTCAAATCATCAGGGAAATGTGAATCAAAACCACAATAAGGTATTATTTTAAAACTGTCAAAATGGGTAAGATAAGAAAGACAAGAAATAGCAAGTGTTGGCAAGGATGTAGAGAAAAAGAGTACTGTTATGGGAAATGTAATGTTCCAATACTGTTCAAAACAGTATTGAGGTCCCTCAAAATATTACAAATAGAAATACCATATGATCCAGTAATTCCACTACCAGGTATTCACCAAAAGAAAAAGAAAACACTAATGTGAAAAAATGTATGCACCTTATGTTTACTGCAGCATTATTTACAATAGCCAAACTATGGAAACAGCCCAACTGTCCACTGATAGATGAATAAAGAAGATGTGGACTATATACACAATGGAATATTACTCAGACATAGAAAAAATATATATTTTTTCCATTTGTGGCAACATGGATGTACCTAGAGGGTATTATGCTAAATGAAATAAGTCAGTCAGAGAAAGACAAATACCATATGATTCCACTCATGGATAGAATCTAAAATATGATCAAACAAAAGGCAGAATCAGAACTATAAATACAGAAAATAAACTGATGGTTGCTAGAGAGGAGGAGTGGGGTATTGGGCAAAATGGGTGAAGGAGAGAGGGAGATACAGGCCTCCAGTTATGGAATGAGTAAGTCACAGGAATAAAAAGCAGAGCATAAGAAAGACAGTCAATAATATTGTAATAATGATGTAATGGGACATATGGTAACTATACGTGTAGTGAACATATCATAATGTATAAACTTGTCAAATCACTAAGTTGTACACCTCAAACTAACAATACTGTGTGTCAACTATACTCATATAATAAAAAATTGTGTTCTTTATATAGTGGTTCATGGATTTATTATTTTAAGTGAATTGAATATATATATTAGAAATTAAAACTCAGAATTTATATATATATATATATTATATATACATATATTATATATATTATATATATACATATATTATATATATATATAAATTCTGAGTTTTAATTTCTAATACTGTGTATATCAATATGTATATGCTATGTAAATAAAAGGGCTTTGAGGTCCTCAGTAACTTTAAGAGTGTAAAAGGGTCCCAATACTAAAGTATTTGAAAACCTTTGGTGTAGCCTGTAACACTGGTACTCAGGTTTTAATCCTAATTAGAATTAACCTAAATACACTAGTCAAGTAGCCATTAGTGAATACTTAGATAAACATTTGTATGTGCTAAATAACCCCACAAGAGATTTTTGAAGTTCTGTGAGGTACTTTTAAAAAAATATTTTATTTATTTATTTGAGAGAGAGAGCACAAGCAGGGAGAGCAGCAGAGAGAGAGGGAGAAGCAGGTTCCTTGCTGAGCAGGGAGCCCAACATGGGGCTCCATCCCAAGACCTCCGGATCATGACCTGAGTTGAAGGCAGATGCTTAACCGACTGAGCCACCCAGGTGCCCCATCAGTGACGTACTTTGAAGACAGCTTTTATAGTATCTTTCTTTTCCTTTTTTTTTTTTTTTTCGCAATTCAAAATTCCAACTTTAGAGTCTTTTGCAAATGATTGACCATACAGCTCTATTTAGAATTATGTGTGAGTGAATATATCACTTCTTTATTAATTTATCTATCAATGGACATTTGGACTGTTTCCATAATTTGGCTATTGTAGATAATGCTGCTATAAACATAGGGGGCATGTATCTCTTTGAATTAGTATTTTTGTATTATTTGGGTAAATACCCAGTAGTGTTATTACTGGATTTTAGGGTAGTTCTATTTTTAATTTTTTGAGGAACTTCCTCACTTTTCTACAGTGGCTGCCCCAGTTTATTCTCTCCAATAGTGCACAGTTCTCCTTTTTCTTCGCATCCGTGCCAACACCTCACATTTCTTGTGATTTTTATTTTAGCCATTCTGGCAGGTGTGAGGTGATATCTTTTTTTTTTTTTTTAGCCTTTGATCTATTGTTTTATTTATTTATATTTATTCTTATGTTAATCCCCATAGATTACATCATTAGTTTTAGATGTAGTGTTCCATGATTCATTGTGCATAACACGCAGTGCTCCATGCAGAATATGCCCTCCTCAATACCCATCACCAGGCTAACCCATCCTCCCACCCCCCTCCCCTCTAGAACCCTCAGTTTGTTTTTCAGAATCCATCATCTCTCATGGTTCGTCTACCCCTCCGATTTTCCCCCCTTCATTCTTCCCCTCCTGCTACCTTCTTCTTCTTCTTTTTTTTTTTCTTAACATATATTGCATTACTTGTTTCAGAGGTACAGATCTGAGATTCAACCGTCTTGCACAATTCACAGAGCTTACCAGAGCACATACCCTCCCCAGTGTCTATCACCCAGTCACCCCATCCCTCCCACCCCACCCCCCACTACAGCAACCCTCAGTTTGTTTCCTCCGATTAAGAATTCCTCATATCAGTGAAGTCATATGATACATGTCTTTCTCTGTTTGACTTATTTCGCTCAACATAATACCCTCCAGTTCCATCCACGTCATTGCAAATGGCAAGATCTCATTCCTTTTGATGGTTGCATAATATTCCATGGTATATATATACCACATCTTCTTTATCCATTCAACTGTCGATGGACATCTTGGCTCTTTCCACAGTTTGGCTATTGTGGACATTGCTGCTATAAACATCGGGGTGCATGTACCCTTTCGGATCGCTACTTTTGTATCTTTGGGGTAAATACCCAATAGTGCAATTGCTGGATCGTATGGTAGCTCTATTTTCAACTTTTTGAGGAACCTCCATACTGTTTTCCAGAGTGGCTGCACCAGCTTGCATTCCCACCAACAGTGTAGGAGGGTTCCCCTTTCTCCGCATCCCCGCCAACATCTGTCATTTCCTGACTTGTTAATTTTAGCCATTCTGACTGGTGTGAGGTGGTATCTCATTGAGGTTTTGATTTGGATTTCCCTGATGCCGAGCGATATTGAGCACTTTTTCATGTGTCTGTTGGCCATTTGGATGTCTTCTTTGTTAAAATGTATGTTCATGTCTTCTGCCCATTTCTTGATTGAATTCTTTGTTCTTTCGGTGCTCAGTTTGAAGAGATCTTTATAGATTTTGGATACTAGGCCTTTATCTGATATGTCACTTCCAAATATCTTCTCCCATTCTGTCGGTTGTCTTTTGGTTTTGTTGACTGTTTCCTTTGCTTTGCAAAAGCTTTTTATCTTGATGAAGTCCCAATAGTTCATTTTTGCCCTTGCTTCCCTTGCCTTTGGCGATGTTTCTAGGAAGAAGTTGCTTCGGCTGAGGTCGAAGAGGTTGCTGCCTGTGTTCTCCTTTAGGATTTTGATGGACTCCTGTCTCACATTGAGGTCTTTCAACCATTTGGAGTCTATTTTTGTGTGTGGTGTAAGGAAATGGTCCAGTTTCATTCTTCTGCATGTGGCTATCCAATTTTCCCAACACCATTTGTTGAAGAGACTGTCTTTTTTCCATTGGACATTCTTTCCTGCTTTGTCAAAGATGAGTTGACCATAGAGTTGAGGGTCCATTTCTGGGCTCTCTATTCTGTTCCATTGATCTATGTGTTTGTTTTTGTGCCAGTACCATACTGTCTTGATGATGAGAGCTTTGTAATAGAGCTGGAAGTCCGGAATTCTGATGCCGCCGGCTTTGCTTTTCTTTTTCAATATTCCTCTGGCCATTCGGGGTCTTTTTTGGTTCCATACAAATTTTAGGATTATTTGTTCCATTTCTTTGAAAAAAGTGGATGGTATTTTCATGGGGATTGCATTGAATGTGTAGATTGCTCTAGGTAGCATTGACATCTTCACAATATTTGTTCTTCCAATCCATGAGCATGGAACGTTTTTCCATTTCTTTGTGTCTTCCTCAATTTCTTTCATGAGTATTTTCTAGTTTTCTGAGTACAGATCCTTTGCATCTTTGGATAGATTTATTCCTAGGTATCTTATGGTTTTGGGTGCAATTGCAAATGGGATCGACTCCTTAATTTCTCTTTCTTCTGTCTTGTTGTTGGTGTATAGGAATGCCACTGACTTCTGTGCATTGATTTTATATCCTGACACTTTACTGAATTCCTGTATGAGTTCTAGCAGTTTTGGGGTGGAGTCTTTTGGGTTTTCCACATAAAGTATCATATCATCTGCAAAGAGTGAGAGTTTGAATTCTTCTTTGCTGATTTGGATGCCTTTGATTTCTTTTTCTTGTCTGATTGCTGTGGCTAGGACTTCCAATACTATGTTGAATAGCAGTGGTGATAGTGGACATCCCTGCCGCGTTCCTGACCTTAGGGGGAAAGCTCTCAGTTTTTCCCCATTGAGAATGATATTCACTGTAGGTTTTTCATAGATGGCTTTTATGATATTGAGGTATGTATCCTCTATGCCTATACTCTGAAGTGTTTTGATCAAGAAAGGATGCTGTACTTTGTCAAATGCTTTTTCTGCATCTATTGAGAGGATCATATGATTCTTGTTTTTTCTTTTGTTAATGTATTGTATCACGTTGATTGATTTGCGGATGTTGAACTAACCTTGCAGCCCAGGGATAAATCCCACTTGGTCGTGGTGAATAATCCTTTTAATGTACTGTTGGATCCTATTGGCTAGTATTTTGGTGAGAATTTTTGCATCCATGTTCATCAGGGATATTGGTCTGTAATTCTCCTTTTTGATGGGGTCTTTGTCTGGTTTGGGGATCAAGGTAATGATGGCCTCATAAAATGAGTTTGGAAGTTTTCCTTCCATTTCTATTTTTTGGAACAGTTTCAGAAGAATAGGTATCAATTCTTCTTTAAATGTTTGGTAAAATTCCCCTGGGAAGCCATCTGGCCCTGGGCTTTTGTTTTTTGGGAGATTTTTGATGACTGCTTCAATTTCCTTAGTGGTTATAGGTCTGTTCAGGTTTTCTATTTCTTCCTGGTTCAGTTTTGGTAGTTGATGCATCTCTAGGAATGCATCCATTTCTTCCAGGTTATCTAATTTGCTGGCATAGAGTTGCTCATAATATGTTCTTATAATTGTTTGTATTTCTTTGGTGTTGGTTGTGATCTCTCCTCTTTCATTCATGATTTTGTCGATTTGGGTCATGTCTCTTTTCTTTTTGATAAGTCTGGCCAGGGGTTTGTCAATCTTGTTAATTCTTTCAAAGAACCAGCTCCTAGTTTCATTGATCTGTTCTACTGTTCTTTTGGTTTCCGTTTCATTGATTTCTGTTCTGATCTTTATTATTTCTCTTCTCCTGCTGGGTTTAGTCTTTATTTGCTGTTCTTTCTCCAGCTCCTTTAGGTGGAGTGTTAGGTTGTGTACTTGAGACATTTCTTGTTTCTTGAGAAAGGCTTGTATTGCTATATACTTTCCTCTTAGGACTGCCTTTGCTGCATCCCAAAGATTTTGAATAGTTGTGTTTTCATTTTCATTGGTTTCCATGAATTTTTTTAATTCTTCTTTAATTCCCTGGTTGACCCATTCATTCTTCAGTAGGATCCTCTTAGCCTCCATGTATTTGAGTTCTTTCCGACTTTCCTCTTGTGATTGAGTTCTAGCTTCAAAGCATTGTGGTCTGAAAATAGGCAGGGAATGATTCCAATCTTTTGTTACCAGTTGAGACCTGATTTATGACCTAGGATGTGATCGATTCTGGAGAATTTCCATGGGCACTAGAGAAGAATGTGTATTCCGTTGCTTTGGGATGGAATGTTCTGAATATGTCTGTGAAGTCCATTTGGTCCAGTGTGTCATTTAAAGTCTTTACTCCTTGTTGATCTTTTGCTTAGACGATCTGTCCATTTCAGTGAGGGGGGTGTTAAAGTCCCCCACTTTTTTTTTTCTTAAAGATTTTATTTATTTATTCATGAGAGACAGAGAGAGAGAGAGAAGCAGAGGGAGAAACAGGCTCCCAAGGAGCAGGGAGCCCGATGTCGACTCGATCCCAGGACCCTGGGATCATGACCTGAGCCAAAGGCAGACGCTTAACCATCTGAGCCACCCAGGCGCCCAAAGTCCCCCACTTTTATTGTATTGTTGTCAATGTGTTTCTTTGCTTTTGTTATTAATTGGCTTATATAATTGGCTGCTCCCATGTTAGGGGTATAGATATTTACAATTGTTAGATCTTCTTGTTGGATAGACCCTTTAAGTAGGATATAGTGTCCTTTCTCATCTCTTATTACAGTCTTTGGTTTAAAATCTAATTTGTCTGATATAAGGATTGCCACCCAAGCTTTCTTTTGGTGTCCATTAGCATGGTAAATAGTTTTCTAGCCCCTCACTTTCAATCTGGGGGTGTCTTTGGTTCTAAAATGAGTCTCTTGCAGACAGCATATGGATGGGTCTTGTTTTTTAATCCAATCTCATAGCCTGTATCTTTTGATTGGGGCATTTAGCCCATTTACATTCAGGGTAACTATTGAAAGATAGGAATTTAGTGCCAGTGTATTGCCTGTAAGGTGACTGTTACTGTATATTGTCTGTGTTCGTTTCTGGTCTATGTTGCTTTTAGGGTCTCTCTTTGCTTAGAGGACCCCTTTCAAGATTTCCTGTATGGCTGGTTTTGTGTTTGCAAATTCCTTTAGTTTTTGTTTGTCCTGGAAGCTTTTTATCTCTCCTTCAATTTTCAATGACAGCCTAGCTGGATATAGTATTCTTGGCTGCATATTTTTCTCATTTCGTGCTCTGAATATATCCTGCCAGTCCTTTCTGGCCTGCCAGGTCTCCGTGGATAGGTGTGTTGCCAATCTAATGTTTCTACCATTGTAGGTTACATATCTCTTCTCCCGAGCTGCTTTCAGGATTTTTCTCTGTCTCTGAGACTCGTAAGTTTTACTATTAGATGTCGGGGTGTTGACCTATTTTTATTGATTTTGACAGGGGTTCTCTGTGCTTCCTGGATTTTGATGCCTGTTTCCTTCCCCAAATTAGGGAAGTTCTCTGCTATAATTTGCTCCATTATACCTTCTGCCCCTCTCTCTCTTTCTTCTTCTTTTGGGATCCCAATTATTCTAATGTTGTTTCATCTTATGGTATCTCTTATCTCTCGAATTCTGCCCTCGTGATCCAGTAGTTGTTTATCTCTCTTTTTCTCAGCTTCTTTATTTTCCATCATTTGGTCTTCTATATCACTGATTCTCTCTTCTGCCTCATTTATCCTAGCAGTTAGCGCCCCCATATTTGATTGCACCTCATTAATAGCCTTTTTGATTTCAACTTGGTTAGATTTTAGTTCTTTTACTTCTCCAGAAAGGGTTTCTCTAATAACTTCCATGCTTTTTTAAGCCCAGCTAATATCTTTAAAGTGATGATTCTGAACTCTAGATCTGACATCGTACTAATGTCCGTATTGAGTAGGTCCCTGGCAGTCAGTATTACCTCTTGTCATTTTTGTTGAGGTGATTTTTTCCATCTTGTCATTTTGTGCAGAGGAGAATAGATTAATGAGAGAACAAAATGCTAGCAGAGTAACAACGTCCCCAGAAAATACTCTAAACAAATCAGAAAAGACCTGAAGCAGTGGGAAAAGAAAGGGAAAGAGAGAAAAAAGAAAAAGAAAAAAAAGAAAAAGAAAAATATGAAGATAAAAACAAACAAATACAGAACAAAACAAAACAACAACAACAAAAAACCAGAATGTGAGCAAATATGATCAGGCTGGTATATAGATCAGTGCCACACAGTAGATTTGGGGTGTATTTTGGTGTGTTAGAAGAAAGTGCCTCCCAAAATTTTAAAGAAAGAAAAACTTATATATGTACAAAAATAAGGGTATTGATATGATGAAGGGATGGAATATGACTGTAAAGATGGAAATTATAAAAAAATTTATAAAAGGAATTGATAAGAAGTTGTTTGAAAATAGAAAGAAGAGGATTTAAAAAAAGAAAAAAAAGGGAGAGAATGTGATCAGGCAGGGGAGTAAAAAAAAAACATATACTAGAGATTTAGGGTATATTTTGATCTGTTAGAAGAACCTATCTCAAAATTTTAAAGAGAGAACAACTTATATATATATATGCCAAAAATACGGGTAACTACTATGAAGGGATAGAATATGACTCTAAAAATGAAAAATAAAAATGTTTTTTAAAAAAAGGATTGATAAGATGTTGGTTGAAAAAGGGAAAAAGAAAAATTCAAAAAAAAAAAGAAAAGAAAAAAAGACAGTTAATAAAAAAAATTAACTTTGAAAGACTAAAGAGTCATGGTACAAAAGCCATGAATTCTATGTGCAGTATTCCCCTAGCGCTGGAATTCTGCCGTTCTCGTCGATCGGTAAACTTGGTCTTGGCTGGCTGTTCTTGCTGATCTTCTGGGGGAGGGGCCTCTTGCCGTGGTTTCCAAAAGTCTTTGCCGGAGGCGGAATTGCCCCGCCCTTGCCCGGTCTGGGCTAAGTAATCTGCTCGGGTTGCTCTCTGGAGCTTTTGTTCCCTGCGAGCTTTCCGTACAGCTTTGGAGGCGGAGAGTGAAAATGGTGGCCTCCCAATCTCCACCCTGGAGGAGCCAAGAACTCGGGGCCCCGCTCCTCTGTGAGCCCCCAGAGAAAAACAGTCAGTCACTCCCAGCTCCCCAGTCTCCAGCCACACTCCGTGCTCACCCGGCCTGTGACCGCGCGTTTCTATCTCTGGCACCCGACCCCGGGTGGAGTCTCCAAACCCAGCAGATCCCTGCGGTGCACTCCTGTGCGGCTCCTCCCGGGGGAGGAAGGTGAGTCTCCCCGGATCTGCCACTTGTTGGGTCCCTGCTGGAGGAGCAGTGGCCCAACTGTTCCACGGATCACGGTTCATGGCCACCCCGAGCTGAGAGCCCGCGCCTGGGCTCCGCCTCTGCAGCTGGCTTCCCTGCTCCGATACCTGGGAGCTCTGCCACACCCAGGCACCCCCGGTCTTTCTGTGACCCCGAGGGTCTTGAGACCACACTGTCCCGCAAGGGTTCCACCCCCACTTAGCCACCGGAGCGACGTCCCTCAGCGGAGCAGACTTTTAAAAGTTCCAATTTTGTGCTCCGCGGTTCTATCAGTTGCCAGAAGCGGCCTACGGAGGCCCCTCCCCCGCCGTTTATCCTCCTGAATATCGCCTCAGATTCACTTCTCCGCACGTCCTACCTTCCAGAAAGTGGTTGCTTTTCTGATGAGAGAGTTGTTGCTATTCTTTTCTTCGATCTCCTGTTGAGTTTGTAGGTGTTCAGAATGGTTTGATCCCTATCCAGCTGAATTCCTGAGAGGAGATGAAATCCAGGTCTCCTACTCCTCCTCCATCTTGCTCCGCCCCTTCAGGTGATATCTTTTTTAGTTTTGATTTGCATTTCTCTGATGGTAAGTGATGATAAACACGTTTTCATTTGTCTGTTGGCCATCTTTATGTCTACTTTGGAAAAATGTCTATTCATGTCTTCTGCCCACTTAAATTGGATTAATGATTTTTGGGGTGTTCAGTTGTATCAGTTTTTATATTTTTTGGATACTAACCCTTATCAGATATGTCATTTGCAAACATCTTCTCCCATTCTGTAGATTTCCTTTTAGTTTTGTTGATTGTTTCCTTGCTTGTGTAGAAGTTTTCTGTTTTGGTGTAGTTTTCTATTTTGGTGGATGTTTATTTTTTGCTTTTGTTTCCCTTTCCCTCAGGAGACATATCTAGAAACAAGTTGCTATGGCCAATGTCAAAGAGTTACTGCCTGTGTTCTCCTCTAGGATGTTTATGGTTTCAGGTCTCATATTTAGCTCCTGAATTCATTTTGAATTTATGTGTATGGTGTGAGAAAGTTGATCAGTTTCAATCTTTTGCATGTTGTTGACCACTTTTCCCAACCCCATGTGTGGAAGAGACTGTCATTTTCCCACTGAATATTTTTTCCACTTTGTCAAAGATTAATTGACCATATAGTTGTGGGTTAATTTCTGTGTTTTCTACTGTTTCCCATTGCTCTAATGTTTCTATTTTTGTGTCAGTACCATACTGTTTTGATCACTACAGCTTTGTAATATAACTTGAAGTCTGGTATTGTGATGCCTCCAGGTTCGGTTTCTTTTTTCAAGTTCGCTTTGTATATTTGGGGTCTCTTGGGGTTTTATACAAATTTTAAGTTTGTTCTAGTTCTGTAAAAAATGATGTTAGTATTTTGATAGGGATTGAATTAAATGTGTAGATTGCCTTGGGTAGTATAGACATCTTAACAATATTTGTTCTTCTAATTCATGAGCATGGAATGTCTTTCCATTTTTTGTGTCCTCTTCA
Source organism: Neomonachus schauinslandi (assembly GCF_002201575.2). NCBI lineage: Eukaryota > Metazoa > Chordata > Mammalia > Carnivora > Phocidae > Neomonachus > Neomonachus schauinslandi. The sequence goes on from NC_058419.1 coordinate 52,996,307, forward strand.
ATTTCTTTCATCGGTGTTTTATAGTTTTCAGAGTACAGGTCTTTTACCTCTTTGGTTAGGTTTATTCCCTAGGTATCATTATTTTTGGTGAAATTATAAATGGGATTGTTTTCCTATTCTTTTTCAACGGCTTCATGATTGGTGTATAGAAATACAACAGATTTCTTTACATTGATTTTATATCCTGAGATTTTACTGAATTCATGTATCAGTTCTAGCAATTTTTTGATGGAGTCTTTTAGGATTTTTATATAAAGAATATAGTCCTCTGGGGGTGACTGGGTGGCTCAGTTGGTTGGGCATCTTCCTTTGGCTCAGGTCATGATCCTGGGGTCCTGGGATCAAGCCCTGCATCGGGCTTCCTGCTCAGCAGGAAGCTTGCTTCTCCCTCTCCTCCCCACTCATGCTCTCATTCTCACTATCTCTGTCTCTCTCTCAAATAAATAAATAAAATCTTTTTAAAAAAGAATATTGTCCTCTGCAAATAGTGAAAATTTTACTTCTTTCTTACCAATTTGTATATCTTTATTTCTTTTTGTTTTCTGATTGCTGTGGCTAGGACTTCCAGTACTATGTGGAATGAAAATGGTGAGACTGGACATCCTTTGTCTTCTTCCTGACTGTAGAGAAAAAAACTTTCAGTTTTTTTTCCCATTAAAGATGGGAAGACCTTAGGGCGCCTGGGTGGCTCAGTTGGTTGAGCGACTGCCTTCAGCTCAGGTCATGATCCTGGAGTCCCGGGATCGAGTCCCACATCGGGATCCCTGCTCAGCAGGGAGTCTGCTTCTCCCTCTGACCCTCCCCCCTCTCATGTGCTCTCTCTCTCTCTCTCTCATTCTCTCTCTCAAATAAATAAATAAAATCTTAAAAAAAAAAAAAGATGGGAAGACCTTAGTCTTCTTGAATTTGTTGAGGCTCGTTTTGTGGCCTAATATGTGATCTATTCTGGAGAATGATCTATGTGTACTTAAAAAGAACATTTATTCTGCTGTTTTAGAATGGAATGTTCTGAATATGAATGCTAAATCCATCTGGTCCAGTGTGTCATTCAAAGCCATTGTTTCCTTGTTGATTTTCTGATTAGATGATGTGTCCATTGATGTAAAAGGGATGTTAAAGTCTCTTACTATTATTGTATTACTACTGATTAGTTCTCTTATGTTTGTTGTTAACTGTTTTATTTATTTGTGGGCTACCATTTGGGTGCATAAATATTTACACTTGTTTGATCTTGTTGGATTGTCATATGTATAATTATATAGCGTCTTTCTTTGTCTCATTAGAATTTTTTTGTAAAATCTGTTTTGTCCAATTTAAGTATTGATACTCTGGCTTTCTGTTGGCGTCCATTGCATGATAGACATTTCTCCATGCCCTCATTTTTTCTGTCTTTAGATCTATAATGAGTCTCTTGTAGGCAGGACATAGATGACTCCTGGTTTTGTTTTGTTTTGTTTTTTAATCTAGTCTGTCACCCTATGTCTTTTGAATCAGGAATTTGGTGCATTCAAATTCAAAGTAATTATTGATAGATATGTATTTATTGTCATTTTATTACTAGATCTGTGGTTGTTTCTGAAGATTTTCTCTAATCCTTTTTTGTTTTTCTCTCATGGTTTTCTGATTTTCTTTAGTGATATATTAAGATTCCTTTCTCTTTATACTTTGCATATTAGTGGTTTGTGATATATGTGGTTTGTGATATATCCTTCCCATGTTTTAGGTATGTGTTGTTATATTTTATATCTTTTATTTTGTGATTTCCTTCAGGTCAGTGTCCCCATTCATCAGAACATAGCATTTGAAGAGAGTATCCTATGTGTGTTGCTTATGCCCTGCTTTTGTGTCTGAGTTACTTTTCCTTTTCCTTTCAGTCTGCACAGCCTCTCTGCCCGTTGTGGACTGTACTTGCTCTCTATGGTGTTAATGGGACTCAGATAGGCCACCTCTGAGGAGGCATGTCTGCTGGAGAACTAGGGAATGGAGTTGAGGTGTTAGCAAAATTTGCTTGGAGCCACTAGCCCTATGCCTAATCTCCCAAAGTGTGGTGGCTGGGGCCTGGGCACATTTTGTGGTGATTCTGGGTGTAGCTGAACCTGGTGCAAGATGGTGGCTAGGGGTGCATGGCAGGATGCAACACAGAGGCTTGGTACTGCAAGGTGGCAGCTGTGTACCTGGTGCCTGTGTAGGATGCACACATTGCTTTAACAAAATTTGACCTGAACACAGGTCCAAGTCTAGCAGGCTTGGAGTGAGAGAGTCCTCAGGAGGAGTTGTGGTTGTGGGGCACTGGTAACAGGTTAGGTAGGAAGTGTCTGTGTAGCCTCTCCTCCCACAGATGGCCCTGTGTTTATGCTGGGGGTGGGGGAGAAAAATGGCACATGCCAGCTCCCTTGTTTTTTGGAGAATTCCCCCAACATGCTCTGAAATCAGTGTGAACATATCTGTCTCCTGTTGTCCCCAGTATTGTGTAAACTACTGTTTTTATGTTGCCTCTCCATGCAGTCTGCTGTCTCTTTAAGGGTGGCAGCCCAGCTATCACTCACCCTTCTGGCTAGCCCAGTGCTGAGTCAGCTGACTTTTAAAGCTCCAGGCTCCAAGTCCCACTGGTAATAAAAACTCACAGAATTTAGCCCCTTTGGTTTTCAAAGCTAAATGTTATGGGGATTAGTCTTCCCCATGTGCCTTCCTTGGTGCAAGAGTTCATTTCTCTGCACCCTCTGGGTACATAGCTCCTCTCTTCTTTGTGCAGTCTCCCTCTGCCCTTCTGACTATTCTAAACTTTCATATTCATCTTCTTCTCTATATTTAGTTGTGGAGTTTATTCTGCCCCTGTTTGGATTGATCTCGGATTTATTTACTTGGAGGTGGATGATATCTAGTTGTAAATGTGGGAGAGGGTGAGCTCAAAATCCTCCTACTCTGCCATCTTCCCCAGCTCCTCTTGGCATGAGTTCTAGTTTTTTTATACTTTCTTTAAAATTTTCTTGTAGAGTGGAGAGATTGGTAAAATGGGAACATTAAACACACCCAAATGTCTTGATTAAATGTATATAAATGAAGTAATTAGTGAATTCATGCATAAACAAAAGTTTATTTTTGAATTGCTTCATCCAGAGAGTCTTGCCTTAATTGACTAATTTTTTGACATGTTCCAGATCTGCCAATCCAATTTTATTCTTAGAAATTAACAGGCAGGGAGGTAAATTGAACTTTGGTCACTTGAGGGTTTTTGTTTTTTGGGCCCATAATTTAAAGCTAATATTCTGGAATGGTAGTTCTTGCATACCCTACTCTGAGAAACCAGTGCAGGATATAACAATGAGATTTTTATAGGGAAAATGAACTTTGAGGTAGTTCGCTCTTTTTTGAAACCTCTAGTGTATTAACTTAAAATAAATTTGAGAAACTAACTGTTGAAATCTGAAATATCATTTTAGTCTGATTCTTTTTCTTGACACCTGTTTTTGGCCTTTTATCTGAGTTGCAAATGATGTGGGCAGCTTCTTAGGTCAGTTGCAAATTTTTTTGGGTGAGTTTCTCATTATTGTCTTTAGGTTCAAAAGTTTAAGCCACTTTGAAGCACCTGGGTGGAACAGTCGGTTAAGCAGCCAACACTTGATTTTGGCTCACGTCATGATCTCAGGGTCGTGGGATCAAGCCCTACGTCGGGGTCTGTGCTCTGCTTGTCCCTTTCCCTCTGCTCCTCCCCCGACTTGTGATCTTTCTCTCTCTCTCTGTCTCAAATTAATAAATAAAATATTTTTTAAAAAGTTTGAGCCACTTCGAACTTGGGGATATGTTTACCAATGTATACTCTTTCATCAGCACTTTCCAAGAAGAAGAAAATACTTAAATATTCTCTGATAATCATGACAGTGTGACTGATTCACATGTGGAATTAAATTAATTTATGATTCAGTTTGGTGTAATGAGTAATAAGCCTGAAGATTATTGACAATGCAAATGATCATTTTTATTGTTACCTTGTTTCTGGCTATTACTACAATATACAATAACGTTTTCTTATTATAAATTATGGATGATCAGATTCTAATATAGATTGAATAATTCAATATGTCAGTTCAAAATTCCTGTCTTCCTTACTCATTTCTGAACTTTTGGTTCATGTAACTATACCTCAATGCATTATTTGGTCTTTATTTATAGGAACTAAAGGCCAAATCTGAGACTTGTTCCTGTGTTTAATTCAGGCTGATAATAGTGTGAATTCCATTTGTTCCTAAGAGTAGCAAGGGCATATTATACAAATCATATTCATAATAAAGTAAGACTTAACTTCTCTTTTAATAATTAATATTTTATTTCAATTATTCATGGTAAATTTAATTCATATTCAATCATGAAATTGAGTAAGACTGCATTGTGAGGTTAAGAAAATTATGTAGGGAATTATATATTTTACATTCACACAGATGGGCTTTGCTTTAACAATGAAATATTCTATGTTTTCTAAAAGGTTTATTTTTTTCTCTTTAATATTTCTGGATTGAGACAATATGAGGTTGAATAATCTTGACAGAACTGTATCTTTTCCCTCCATTTGTGTGTAGTTTCCCTAAGAGGGCAGTGTAATACTCCATAGTGGAAAGAGCTCGGGCTTTTGAGTACAACAGGTATAAATTTGAAGCATATCTTTTTTCTTTAATCCATGCATTTATTTATTCAATGAGTATTATTTGTCCTATGTATTCCAAAGATAGTGAAGAGGAGTAGAAACATATCTTGCTTTCTTGGGATTTATAATTTATTGAGGTAGAAAGCAAAGACAAGCAATTAAAATATTAAGGGTTTTAGACTATGTCCTTCATTCAAGACACTGAGGTGCTACTATGCATGCCAGATTATTTGGCAGGTGGGGGTTCTCAGAATGAGAGAGACGGCAATAAGTTTGGGTGCAGAACTGAGGTAAAGTGTCAAGAAAGACCTCAGACAGTCCCTCTGAGTATTCTAGAGCTGAGATAACCTTGAAAGTTGTACGGTCTTGAGACAAGGACCTTGGTTCTCTATAACCCTTCATTTACCAGTCACTGGATGTGACCTACATCTGAGAAGGGAGTGTGACCTTAAGGTAAGGGCTCTTTCTCAGTTGGAGGGTAATTTTGATATATATATATACACATATATATATATATATATATATATGGAATATAATGGAATAATTATATATAATATGTATACACACACACACCACATCTTCTTTATCCATTCATCAATTGATGGACACTTGGGCTATTTCCATAATTTAGTTACTACAGATAATGCTGCTATAAACATTTGAGTGCATATGTTCCTTTGAATTAGTATTTTTGTATCCTTTGGGTAAATATGTAGTAGAGCGATTGCTGGATCATTGGGTAGTTCTATTTTTAACTTTTTTATGAATCATATAAGCAAGCCACTAATAACAACTTCAATGCTTTTCACATAAGGGATAAATTATTTTGTTTTCAATCTGGAGGCTACGTATTACATGTTCACCTAAATCTATTTAATCTATTGTCCTCTACATATTTCCATATCACTTTACCATACCATCTATACTTATATCTAAAAAAAATCATTCCTCTTCCTTATCAAGTTCCCAAGAGTGCTTTTAAAAGTTCCTTCCTGAACCCTTTACTGGAATATTATTTTGGCTATAATCAGAGAAATAATGAAATAGTTTTACTTTCCAGACAGCACTGCTGATAAGCATAAAATGTTATTCTAGACCACCCTCTTCCTCAGTCATTACATAAAAACCAATGCAAACAAAATAACATTTCCTTCTACTATGGCATAAACGATCACCTCTGAAACAATCTAAAGAAAGATGTGATAGAAGATACATGAATTATTTGATGTAAATAACAAAATAGACATTCTAGAATGCTATTAAATTAGGTTAGGTGATGCTGTGGTAATAAAAAAGACCCAAAATCTCAGTGGCTTAACATATAACAGTTTATTTCTTACTCCCAAAAGGTTCCCTGCAAGTCCATCAGCTCTCCAGGGCAGGTCCCTTATAAACAGTAACTTAGAGATACAGGCTGCCTCTATCTTGTAGGTACACCATTTGGAGTACATTGAGAGAGCTGGAAGGTCATGCAGGACATTTTTCTGCTCCAGTATTGAAATGACACCTCATTTCTGTTTACAATTTTTGCAATCCCTCTGCTAGAAGTAGTCAAATGGCATTGCCTATCTACAAGGGGCTAGGAAGTGAATGGGAGCACACAGATATTTGGTAAGCTGTTAATGTTTTTGCCATATTCTACAAATAATATAAGCTTTTCTCATATTTTAATGAAAAACAATTTTGGAAAACTCTATGTGGTTATAAAATATCCCTTAAATATATATTTTATCAGCATATATAGTTTTTTGTTTTGGGGTTTTTTTTTGTCTGTTTGTTTTTTAGCAAACAACTAAAGTTATGAAGCTTTAAGGTGATCTAACATGACATCACATTTATAATGTTCCAAGAGCCTTTCTGAGAGATTCTGGTATTTCAACTGCAAAAATTTGGGGAGTCAATATTTATTTGCTTGATGTTTTCTATCTTTATAATAACTTTACCTGTGATTCAAGGGAACTGATAAGAAATCAGTTATTAAAAAATAGCTATTGATTCTCTCATCATGCCAAAATACTTTGTAAATATGACATTACAATTAGCACATCCTCTGTAACAGGTGGTTCTTTTTTGAGACATCAATTGATGATTCGTATTACTCTGATATATCAATATGTAAAATAAAAATAATTCTCAACTCATTCCAGCATTAATGGTAAACAAACACAAGTCACCAAATCCTAGTAAAATATGACACAGAAAGATCAATGATGTCCTTATGTCCTAAACTGAATTCCTATTTTAATTCAATACTAATGCTTAACACACTGAACTTTTAAACAGCATACTTACTAAGATTTTGGCAGTAGTTTTATGTAACAAGACACATAGCGTACTAGAGGTCTGGCACTTAACTTGCTTAGAGTAAACAAGCTTCAATATGAAGGCATTAAATATTTTTTTAAAAACCTTCTTTTTACATGCTAAATATTTTGTCAAGTGTGCAATTAAACCTAGTAATGAAATATAGTAAGATTAAGAAATTACAAACTTGTATCCTAAGCATAAATCATATAAAAAGGATTACCACTTGTATAGAATATCCCTGGATAATCAAAAATTAATAGTATAAAACATGCAAAATATTTCAGAATCTTTATTAATCAAAAAATACCAGGGTTTATTTAAAATGATTCCCCTCCAAAGGGTATCAAAGTTAATTCAAATAATGTAACACTCTAATGCTAAACATTATTCAGTACTGCTAAAGTGGAGGTAAATTTCACAGAACTGGGGGCTTATACTTTCTGTCTTCTTGTTCACTTGAAGCAGCATACAACATCCCAGAATTTCACTAAATAAGAAAAGAATGGCCGCTGCACTGGCAAAAATAGGATGTGTAAAGATCAAAGGCACACTATTCAGCTAGCCAAAGTGATAGCAAACTCTTTTTTCCCCCACAAGCCCTTTCCCCATGTAAACTAAAGTTTATTAAGAAGTAAAATAATCTTCAAAAGTAAGGATTCTGAGACATCATTAAGTCCATGCTTCAAAAATGTCAACTATAGTTGTCTAGATATTTCTGATTATATTTTAAAGATATATCCAAATTAGATACTTTTAAATTAGATACATTTGGGGGGTCAAAATTATTATCTAAAACATTTTTTTAAAGATTTTTTTAAATTTTATTTATTTGAGAGAGAGAGAATGAGAGAGAGCACATGAGAGGGGGGAGGGTCAGAGGGAGAAGCAGACTCCCTGCTGAGCAGGGAACCCGATGCAGGACTCGATCCAGGGACTCCAGGATCATGACCTGAGCCGAAGGCAGTCGCTTAACCAACTGAGCCACCCAGGCGCCCCTATCTAAAACATTTTAATTCAAAATCCAAATGTTTTAACCACTAGTATGAACAACAGGGTTTTAGCTCTCAGAAGAATTAACCCTGGAAGGGAAAACATACAAACAAAATTATATATTTATGCTGCAGGCAATGATTATGGCCCTTTTTGGCACAGTGGCATATGACTGGCACTCAGTCCAGGAATATTCTACAAACACAAGGAAATTCATGCATTTTGGTAAATATGCCCTAACATTCACAGTTGAAATTTCCTTAAATCCTTGCTTTTTTAAATAGGAAAATCTTAATTTTTTTCCTTGTTATCCTGACTTGTGACTTGAACCTGACTTCTTTTTCTTCTTCTTACTATGTTTCTTGTGCTGTTTCTTCTTCTTCTTCTTTGCTTTTTCTCGCTCTTCATGTCTTCTCTTCTTTTTTGCTTGCACTTCCTCTTCATAATCTGATTCTGATGAGTACTCTGATGATGAGGGTTTATCTTCAGGATAAGTCTTCTTTCTTTTTTTGCTGAGACTTCTAATATACTTTTCTTTCTCTGTTTCATCCGTTGACTTCTTTTTCTTTTTCACAGATTCCTTGCTCTCTGATTCAGATTCATATGTAGAGCTTTCTGATGATTTGTATGAATGGTTCTTCTTTTTCTTTCTCTTTTTTCCTTGTTTCTTTTCCTCATCCTCAGAATCTGAACTGCTTGAAGAATCAGAGCTTGATGAAGAAGATGAAGACTGACAAGATTTCTTCTTTTTCTTTTTCTTTTTTTCTTTTTTTTTAGAAGAGCTCTCATTTCCACTCAATAATTTCTCTCTACTTTTTTCTAATTCTTTTTTCCAATTCTCATTCATTTTTTCTTCAAATTCAGCTAATGCCTTGGAGCCTTTCTTTTTATTTTCTAATTGTTTCTTCACTTCTTCCCAGGTGGGCCTTGGTCGATTCAGATAATCTTGTATTGTTGGGCCTGTAGATTGAGTTGAGCCCCTCCATCTGGCCATTGCTATAGGATTCATATAGGCCACTCGATTATCCCGCTTCCCCATGGTGCCTGATGGTTCCAAGAGCAGACTCTCAATGCTAAGAAGAATAAAGATAAACCCTCCTTTGGTTCTTCACCTGCTGGTATATCAAGCAGGCTCCATTCTGTTAGAGAAGCAAAAGGAATGGTTACAAAATGCCTTTAATATAAGACAAAATAAACACATGAGCTTCATTGTTCACTATCTATCATATAGTACAGTAGAAATTTTCAAAATCTTAGACCTTGGGAATAAAGAATATACACATTTAAGACTTTTGCATACTCAAGATATTGTGGTATGGATCTAAAATAAAGTATTTTATATAACTTATGTACAATTCTGACTTACCTGATTTTTTAAATAAATATTTCCTTTTATATTATATGATACTGTTTTCCTTTTTTTCATTTGGACTTATTTAGTATAAAAAGAGAAATTTCTATAGCTAAATTCTATATGAGGCAGATCTCCTCCAACTTAAGAGAGGGCAGCACAATCCACTCCACTCGGACAGAAACCTAGGAGGCATACCTGAAAAATCCTCTCCCTCAAGTCTCACATCTAATCCATTACTATATTCTGCTGTTTAAGCCTTGACAATAGGTCTCATATCCATTCACTTTTTCCAGATATATTGTCACCAATTTAGTACAGGCACTATCATCTCTCACTTGGACTATTAATCTCTAGTGTCAATTAAGTGTTATCTGCCCGGGACTGCTTAGTGTTTTGTAACAGATTATCTCATTCAATCTCTAGACTAATTCTATGAGGATGATTCTATTATTATCCCTATTTCACAGATGAATAAACTGAGTCTTAGAGAATTTGAGTAACTTGCATAAAGTAACAGCTAATAAATGTCCAAACTAGGATTTAAACCAAGGCAACCTGACTCCAAACCCTGAACACCTGACATAACACTATATTGCCTCTTTACATCAACCTCTTAATTGATACCCTTATTTCTACCCTTACTCTCTTCCATTCCAGCCCCACACTACAACCAGCAGGTCTTAAAATACTACAGTGGCTTTATATTTTAATGAGAATCAAATCCAGACTCCTATAAAGGTCCTATATGATCTGCCCTGCTTCTCTTTTTTTTTTCTTTTTTAAAGATTTTATTATTTATTTGACAGAGAGAGAGCACAAGTAGGCAGAGCAGAAGCTAGAGCAGTAGGCAGAGGAAGAGGGAGAAGCAGACACCCCGCTGAGCAGAGAGCCTGATGGTGGGTCTCAATCCCAGGACCCTGGGATCATGACCTGAGCTGAAGGCAGACACTTAACTGACTGAGACACCCAGGCACCCCTCTCTCTCACTTTCATCACCCCTTTTCTCAATTCTATCTTTTCTTATCTTCTCTTGGTTTCTGGGACATGATACGCTCCAAGCTTAGCCATCAGGACCCATGCTACTACATTCTTCAGGTCTCAGCTTATTTATTTGTATGTGTGTATGTATTCATTTTATTTTATTTATTTTTAGAGAGGGGGGAGGGCCAGAGGGAGAGAGAGAATCTTAAGCAGGCTCCATGCCCAGAGCAGAGTCCAATGCGGGGCTTGATCTCATGACTCTGAGATCACAGCCTGAGCTGAAATCAAGAGTTGGATGCTTTCCAGAGTGGCAGCACCAGCCTGCATGACCCAACAATTGCACTATTGGGTATTTGCCCCAAAGATACAGATGTAGTGAAAAGAAGGGGCACATGCACCCCAATGTTTATAGCAGCAATGTCCACAATAGCCAAACTGTGGGAGGAGCCGAGATGTCCTTCAACAGATGAATGGATAAAGAAGATGTGGTTCATATATACAATGGAATATTACTCAGCCATCAGAAAGGATGAATACCTACCATTTGCACTGACATGGATGGAACTGGATGGTATTATGCTAAGTGAAATAAGTCAAGCAGAGAAAGATAATTATCATATGGTTTCACTCATACGTGGAACATAAGGAATAGCACAGAGGACCACAGTGGAAGGGAAGGAAAACTGAATGGGAAGAAATCAGAGAGGGAGACAAACCCTGAGAGACTCTGGACTCCAGGAAACAAACTGAAGGTTGTTAGAGGGGAGGTGGTTGGGGGGATGGGGCAACTGGGTGATGTGCATTGAGGAGGGCACAGGATGTGATGAGTATTGGGTGGTATATGCAACTGATGAATTGTTGAACACTACATCAAAAACCAATGATGTACTATATGTTGGCTAACTGAACATAATAAAAATAAATAAATAAATAAATAGGGAGAATGCTTTAAAAAAAAAGTTGGATGCTTAACCAACTGAGCCACCCAGGTGCCCAGGGCTCAGTTTAAATGTCAATTCCTCCGTAAGGAAATTATTAGGTTGAACTACATAAAACTGCCAATTAGATGGGACAGAAACAAATACCAGCAACTTCATATGCATCAACTTTATATTAAAGCATGCTACCTTTGCATCTGCCCCTCATACAAATTATTTTGTATCACAGATCTTTGCATCTTTTATGCACAACATTTAGCAAACTGGTGATTATTTTATTTGTCTGGTTATTTGGATGTGTGTTTGTGTGTGTGTCCACCACTAAATATAAGGCCAAGAAGAGTAAAGGGTATGTTTAATCTTTCTTATTCACCATGGTGTTTCTAGTATGTAACATGCCATGTGGCTCACAATAAGTACTCAATAAATATTGGTTCAGTAATAAACAAATGAATGGATAGATGGGTGTATGGCTCCGGGAGAAAGGGGTATTTAGAGAAACTTCCTAGAATTGGTGATGTCTGTACAGGATTTTAAAGATTTTATTTTATTTATTTATTTGAGAGAGAGAATGAGAGACAGAGAGCATGAGAGGGAAGAGGGTCAGAGGGAGAAGCAGACCCCCTGCCGAGCAGGGAGCCCGATGCGGGACTCGATCCCGGGACTCCAGGATCATGACCTGAGCCGAAGGCAGTCGCTTAACCGACTGAGCCACCCAGGCGCCCTGTACAGGATTTTAAAGAATAAAAGTTTATTCTGGAAATTAAGACATGAAGGACATTCCAGGCAGAGAAAACAAAATGTGAAAAAAAAAAACAAAACACAGGGATATGAAAGAGCACCATGTGTTTAGTGTTGATGCAGCCTAAATTTCAAGAAAGCAGTGGCTAGAAGTGAGGATTCATAGACAGGAAATAGCCTGATCACAGAACCCCTCTAAAATATATAGTTGTTAGGAAGCCAACAAAGTCCTTTAAAGAGAAGCAAAAGATGATCAGATATATCATAGATTTTCCTGTCAATCTCCATCCTGACTCTGACCCTTTAAATCAACCAAACATACCTACTCATCATAAGCTCAATGTCACAGATGTTACAGCGACCCTTGGTGATAGTTTACTGCATTTAAAGTGAACTTAATTGGGAGATAATGACTATTTTAAACAGGAGAATGATATGACCATGTTTGAGTGTTTACAAAACAATTTTTTATAGCATGGAAGTTGGATTGGATGCAAGTAAGAATGAAGGCAATGAGATCACTTAAGTATTCATTCAGACAAGAAATGAAAGGGTCTAAAATAAAATCAGCAGCATTTTGAATAGAGAGGGGAAGATACCTGAGAAATGTTGAGATGATTACACTAAAATTAATGACTAATTGTATACAAAGGGTGAGAGCGAGAAAGGACAAGATTCTGGCTTGTGAGCATAGATATAAGGCAATGCCAATGACTGGGTAATATAGGAAATGGCAGACTTTAAGGAAAGGTCTACATTCAATATTGGATTCATAAAGTTTGAGGTGCCTATGAGACATCTGAATGGAGCTGCATGTAGAAAATCAGATGTATGGGTGTTGGCATGCTGGAATGTGACCTGAATTAGAGATGTAGGATTGGCAGTCACTGAGTGAAGGCTAAATACATGAGAGAAAAATTAAATTACCTTGGGGAGATTTCAGATGAAGAAAGACTTGAGCATTGGATCCAATTTAACAAGATGCAAGAGGTTGCCAGAGAGAGTAAAGCCTATAAATAAGACTTCAGAAAATTAGCTAGAATGTTAAGAGCTAGATTGCTATCAGAAAAAAAAAGTAAGAGTTACAGAAACACAGGGAAGGAGAATAAAGTTTCAAGGTGAGGACAACAATCCTCAAAGATGTGTGTTCATGAATTTAATTTGAGCAATTTTTAAATATCAAATTTTGGAAAAAAACTAAATGTCCATCAATAACAAACAGGTTTGGGGTTCCTGGATGGCTCAGTCATTTAAGTGTCTGACTCTTGATTTTGGCTCAGGTCATAATCTCAGGGTCAAGGGATTGAGCCCTACGTCAGGCTGTGCTAAACGTGTAGTTTGCTTGAGATTCTCTCTCCCTCTTCCTCTGCCCCTCTCTCTGCTCACACACACTCTCTAAATACATAAATAAATAAATAAATAAAATCATTAAAAATTTAAAAAATATGAAACAGCTTATGTGAATTATAGTGTATATATACAATGGAATACAATATCCACAACATATTGTTCAGTGAACAGTTCATCAAATGTAAATATCAGTTATCTCTGCATATTGGGGAGGCATAATTTCCTTTTGTATGTTTTTCTATAATGTTTACATTTTCTACAATGAGCAGGTGTCATCTTTACCTTTAAAAATCCAGAGAAGAAAAGATATCATGGACAATATTAAATACAGCAGATGGATCAAGTAAGATAAAATCTGAAAATATCCATTAAATTTAGCTAGGAAGAAATCATTAGTAACCTTTGCTAGTACAATTTCAATTAAACAGTGAGGGCAGAAGCCAGAAGACCACAGGTTAAAGACTTTAAAGACTAAATGGGAGTTGAGAAGGTAGAGATATAGGGTATAAAGATACATTTGAGAAAAAAAATAGAGATAAGATGGTAACTATCATGAAGGATGCAGAATTAAAGAAAATGATTTTTTTTTGTATTTGTTTTTGTCACTGAAGAAACTTGAACAGATTCACAGGGTGACAAGACGAATGGAGTTATAGGGGTACCTGGGTGGCTGAGGGTCCTGGGATCGAGCCCCTCATCTGGCTCCCTGCTCAGCGGTAAGCCTGCTTCTCCCTCTCCCACTCCCCCTGCTTGTGTTCCCTCTCTTGCTGTGTCTCTCTCTGTCAAATAAATAAATAAAATCTTAAAAAAAAGAAGAATGGTGTATGAGAGAGTTTTAAGAAAATAAAAAAGGAGATAGAAAAGAGAGGGAATAACTAATGTGGCAAAACTGTAGAGAAAGCAGAGAGGACTCAAAGTCACAGGTAGGAAATGCTTCTTCTTGCAAGAACAGATGCAAAGAATAAAGAGATGGTATAGGTGCAGGGCTTTTTTTTTTTTTTTTTGTGGAGGGAGAAATGAAAGGGAAAAAGATGAAGTATTTCTCACATAATGGCCTTCATTTTCACTCAGTGGTAGGTGCCAAGGTCATCTACTAAAATTAAGGCAGGTCAAGGTAAGTTTTGAGACCAATAACTAAAATTCCTGAGAGGATGCTGACACCAGGTAAGTGTGGGAGGCCTTCAAAACTGCAGAATGTGTGTGGTCTTTTCTCAAAAGATTAAGCACACTGAGAAAGAAAAAGTAACACCACCAAAGTTCTCTTGCTCAAATAATCTTTGCTTTAGAATTTAAAATTCTTTTTTTCTATTCCAGAAGAGAAACTTGATTCTCTATATCCCTATTTATTTGTATGAAGTATGTTAATTTTGTATAGAGATTAGATACAAATTTTGACAGTCCTGCTGATAATTTGAGTATTATAATAATTCAGTGTTCATTCATTGTCAAAATAATTCCCTTTTGATCTGGATAGGAGTTAAAATGGCAGAGTAGTAGGAGGACTTTATGCTTGCTTCATCCCTGGAACACAGCTAGATAAATATCAAATCATTCTGAACCACCAGGGAATCGATCTGAGGTAAGAGAACAAAATGCACAACTAGAGGGAGGAAAAAGGCCACACTGTGGAAGGTAGGTGGTGTGGAGATGGGATTTGGGGGAGAAAAGAATTGCTGGTGCCTTAGAGGGGAGGGAGTCCTGATCAGGGAGAAAGGAGAGAGAGAAGGGGGGTGGATACAAGGCACAGCACAAGAAAAACACTTCCCCAAAACCACTGATGGGGAAAACGAGAGGGGCTGATAATCACAAGTTTTTACAAGCAGCAGAGCTCAAAGTCTGAAGTTTTAAAAGTCCGTGCAATTGCCAGGGTGGAGCCTGGCAGATGAAGACGTGCTCCAGTGGAGGAGGGCAGAGGCCTAGGAATGGAGAACATGGTCTGAGGATCCCCTGGGATGCACTGGGAGAGAGAGTTTCTCTTCCTGGAGGTGGCACTGCCTCTCTGGGGACAAGAGAGCTGATGGGCACCACTGAGCTGCCCCATTCATTAGCATAGGAGCAGAGGCAGCTGCTGAGGGCAGCTAATCTAGACACCAGCTCTTTCCTGCACTTTATCATAAACTCCAAGGCCCTATATGTTCGTGCAACTGCCCTTTTGGGACAAATCAACAACAGCCACAATGCAGCAAGACCCTCCCCCAGAGGATCACCACTGGTCTGTGAGACGCCAGGTCCCTAAAGTTTGGAGTTTTGAAACACAACTAGCATGCCTCACATAAAATATAGGAGCACTGAGGCGCTCTGTGAGCAGATGGCTTGGACACAAATAAGGAGAAGACAGGGATCTGAGGGATATTTGGGACACATGAGGGGTGATTTTTTCACTCTTCTGCAAGGGCTTCCCGAACAGTGGCAGGCATGAACTCCCCTGTCTGGGGATGAGAGACGTGGCTGCTATCATTTGGGGGATGAGAGACGTGGCTGCTATCATTTTTACCCCTGCCCATCAGCATGGAGGACTTCAGTGAGCAGCATAGTGCCCATAGTGGAGACTTGAGCCGCTTACATCAAGCTCCACCTCCCTGCATTCTGCAGGTGCTTTTTCACTAGGGCAAGTGTGCCTAAGAGTCGGAGTAGCAGCAGGCCCCTCCCCCAGAAGAACAGCACAAGACGCCGCACCCATCAAGACCATAGAGTGCTGCAAAAGTTCAGCTTTAGGGGAAATATGATCTAGCCTCTTTCAACAAGCAGACCAAAACACACCTAGTTAAAACTTGCCACATGGTGGATAAGGTTCAAACACTCCAAACTGCAGGCAAGGAGAAACTCTGCAGAGGACAGACATGACGGAGAAGTAGCCAAAACATAAGAGCAGAGTGTACACCACATACACCAGAAACACTTCCTGAAGCTTCAGGCCCTGGACAGTATATGACCCCTTCTTAATATAGCATTACTCTCAGGAGCAGTACAAATATCAGGCTTTCCTAACACACGGAAGACAGACTTACACAAAATGCCAAGATGGAGGAATTCATCCCAGAAGAAAAAACAAGAGGTTATGGCCAGGGATCTAATCAAAACAGAAATAAATAATATGTCTGAACCAGAATTTAAAACAACAATCATGAGGATACTAGCTAGGCTTGAGAAAAGCATAAAAAATACCAGGGAGTACATTACCACAGAAATAAAAGATGTAAAAATTAGTCAGGCTGAAACAAAAAAATACTACAACTGAGATGCAAAACAGACTGGATGTAATGACCACAAGGATAGAAGAAGCAGAGAAATGAATAAGTCAGATAGAAGATAAAATTATGGAAAAAATGAAGATGAAAAAAAGAGGGAAAGAAAAATATTGGATCATGAATGTAGACTTAGGGGACTCAGCAACTACATGAAACATAGTAATATTTGTATCATAGGAGTCCCAGAAAAAGAAGAAAGGGAAAAACGGGCACAAGGTTTATTTGAGCAAATATAGCTGAAAATGTCCCTAATATGGGGAAGGAGGAGATCTCCCATCAAAATCAACAAAAGTAGGCCAACACCAAGATATATCATAATAAAATCTGTAAGATATAGAGATCAGAAAAGAATCCCAAAAGCACAAGGGAAAAGAAATCCCTACTCTACAAGAAAAGAAAAATAAATTTAGCAGCAGATCTGTGTACAGAAACTGTGTAGGCCAGAAGAGAGTGGCATGATATATTCAATGTGTTGATTGGGAAAAATATACAGCCAAGAATATTTTCTCCTGCAAGACTGTGATTCAGAAAAGAAAGAGAGAGTTTCCCAGACAAACAAAAACTAAAGGAGGTTGTGACATTAAACCAGCCCTGCAAGAAATATTAAAGGGAACTCTTTGAGTACAAAAGAAAGGCCAAAAGCAACAAAGACTTGAAAGGAAGAGAGAAAATCTCCAGAAACAATGACTTTACAGGTAATACAACGGCACTAAACTCATATCTATCAATTATCACTCTGAATGTAAATGGATTAAATGTTCCAAACAAATGACATAGGGCATTAGTATGGATAAAACACCAACAGCAACAAAACAAAACAAAAACAAAAAACAAGACCCATCCATCTTCTACCTACAAGTGATTCAGTTCAGACCAACAGCCACCTGCTGATAGAAAGTGAGGGAATAGAGACCATTTATCATGCTAATGGAGATCAACAGAAAGCTGGAGTAGCTATCTTTACATCAAAGTTGATTTTAAAACAAAGACTGTAACAAGACATGGTGAAGGGCACTATATCAAAATAAAGGTGTCTATCTGACAAGAAGATCCAATAATTGTAAATATTTATGCCCACAACTTGGGAGCACCTAAATATATAAATCATTAATGACAAACATTAAGAAACTAACCGATAACAATACAATAATAGTAGGGGACTTTTATAGAAATGGACAGATCATCTAAGCAGAAAATCAACAAAGAAACAATGGCTTTGAATAACAAACTGGACCAGAGGGACTTAATGGACATATTCAGAACATCTTATCCTAAAGAAGTAGAATATACATTCTTTTGGACTGCACATCACATGGAACATTCTATAGAATAGATCACATGCTGGGTCACAAATCAGGCCTAAACAAGTACAAAAAGATTGAGAACATACCATGCATATTTTTGGACCACAACACTATGAAACTTCAACAAGAAAAAATTTGGAAAGACCACAAATACATGGAGGTTACAGAATATCCTACTAAAGAATGAATGGGTTAACCAGGAAATTAAAGAATAAATAAAAAAATATAAGGAAGCAAACAAAAATGAAAAGACAACAGTCCAAAACCTTTGGGATGCAGCAACAGTGGTCCTCAGAGGGAAGTATATTGCAATACAGGCCTACCTCAAGTATCAAGAAAAGTCTCAAATGTACAACTTAATCTTACACATCTAAAGGAGCCAGAAAAGGAAGAACAAATTAAGCCTAAAGCAAGCAGAATAAGGGAAATAATAAAGATTAGAGTAGAAATAAATAATATAGAAACAGAACAACCCTGGTAGAACAGATCAATGAAACTAGAGCTGGTTCTTTGAAAGAATTTAAAAAATTGATAAATCACTAGCCAGACTTATCAAAAAGAAAAGAGAAAGGACACAAATAAATAAAATCATGAACAAAAGAAGAGAGATCACAACCAAAACCACAGAAAAACAAAGTTGTAAGATAATATTATAAAAAATTATATGTCAACAAATTGGGCAATGTGGAAGAAATGGATAAATTCTTAGAAACATATAAACTACCAAAACTGAAAGACGAAGAATTACAAAATTTTAAAAGAACCATAACCAACAAAAATGTGAATCGGTAATCAAAAATCTCCCAATAAATAAAAGTCCAGGGCCAAATGGCTTTCCAGGGGAATTCTACCAAACATTTAAAGAAGAATTAACACCTATTCTTCTGAAACTGTTCCAAAAAATAGAAATGGAAGGAAAACTTCCAAACTCATTCTATGAGGCCAGCATTACCTTGATCCCAAAACCAGACAAAGACCCCACTAAAAAGGAGAATTACAGGCCAATATCCCTGATGAACATGGGTGCAAAAAGCTTCAACGAGATAGTAGCAAATCGAATTCAACAGTACATTAAAAAAATTATTCACCATGATCAAGTGGGATTTACTCCTGGGCTGCAGGGTTGATTCAATATTCACAAATCAATCGACATGATACACCACATTAATATAAGAAAGGATAAGAACCATGTGATACTCTCAGTAGTTGCAGAGAAAACATCTGACAAAACAGAGCATCCATTTTGATAAAAGCCCTCAACAAAGTAGGGACAGAGGGAACATACCTCAACATCATAAAGGCCATAAAGAAAGACCTACAACAAATATAATCCTCAATGCAGTAAAACAGAGCTTTTCCTCTATGGTCAGGAACAATACAGGGATGTCCATTCTCACCACTGTTATTTAACACAGTACTGGAAGTCATAGTCTCAGCAATGAGACAACAAAAAGAAATAAAATGCATCCAAATCAGTAAGGGAGAAGTCGAACATTCACTATTTATAGATGACATGATACTCTATGTAGAAAATCTGAAAGATTCCTCCAAAAAATTGCTAGAACTCATATACCAATTCAGCAAAGTCACAGGATACAAAATTAATGTACAGAAATCTGTTGCATTTCTATACACCAATAATGAAGCAGCAGAAATAGAACTCAAGAAATCGATCCAATTTCCAATTGCACCAAAACCCATAAGATCACTAAGCATAAACCTAACCAAGGAGGTAAAAGATCTGTACTCTGAAAACTATAGAACACTTATGAAAGAAATTGAAAAGGACACAAAGAAATGGTAAAATATTCCATGCTCATGGATTAGAAGAACACACATTATTAAAATGACTATACTACCCAAAGCAATCTACACATTTAAGGCAATCCCTATCAAAATACCACCAGCATTTTTCATAGAGCTAAAACAAACAATCCTAAAAATTTGTATGGAACCACAACAGGCTCCAAATAGCCAAATCAATTTTAAAAAAGAAAAGCAAAGCTGGAGGCATCACGAATCCGGATTTCAAGCTATATTACAAAGCTGCGGTCATCATGACAGTATGGTACTGGCATAAAAACAGATACATAGATCAATGGAACAGAATAGAGAACCCAGAAATGGATCCACAACTATATGGTAAACTAATCTTCGACAAAGCAGGAAAGAATATCCAATGGGAAAAAGTCTCTTCAACAAAGGTGTTGGGAAAACTAGACAGCAACATGAAAAAGAATGAAACTGAACCACTTTCTTACACCATACACAAAAATAAATTCAAAATGGATTTAAGACCTAAATATGAGGCAGGAAATCATCAAAATCCTAGAGGAGAATGCAGGCAGCAACATTTTTGACATCAGCCATAGCAACTTCTTACTAGTTACATCTCCAGAGACAAGGGAAACAAAAGCAAAAATGAACTACTTAGACTTCATCAAGATAAAAAGCTTCTGCACAGCAAAGATAACAAACAACAAAACTAAACAGCAACCTTCAGAACGCGAGAAGAGATTTGCAAATGACATAACTGATAAAGGGTTAGTATCCAAAATCTATAAAGAACTTATCAAACCCAATACTCAAAAAACTAATAATCCAGTTAGGAAATGGGCAGAAGACATGAGTAGACATTTTTCCAAAGAAGACATCCAGATGGCTAACAGACACAAGAAAAGATGCTCAACATCACTGATCATCAGGGAAGTACAAATCAAAACTACAATGAGTTATCACCTCACACCTACCAGAATGGCTAAAATTAACAACTCAGGAAACCACAGATGTTGGCAAGGATGCAGAGAAAAGGGAATCCTCCTACCTGTTGGTGGGAATGTAAACTAGTGCAGCCACTCTGGAAAACAGTATGAAGGTTCCTCAAAAAGTTAAAAATAGAACTACCCTACAATCCAGCAATTGCACTACTAGGTATTTACCCAAAGGATACAAACATGCTGATTAGAAGGAGCACATGCATCTGGATGTTTATAGCAGCCATTATCAACAATAGCCAAATTATGGAAAGAGCCCAAAAGTCCATCAACTGAGAAATGGATAAAGGAGGTGTGAGGTGTGTGTGTGTGTGTGTGTGTGTGTGTACACACATACAATGGAATATTAGCCATCAAAAAATGAAATTTTGCCATTTGCAATTTTTTTTGCAATTTGTGCAATATGGTATTTCACATTAAATACCATATGATTTCACTCATGTGGAATTTATGAAACAAACAGATAAACATAGGGAAGGGAAAAAAAAGAGGGAAGCAAACCATAAGAGACTCAACTATACAGAACAAACTGAGGTTTGGTGGAGGAAGGTGGGTGGGGGATAGGTTAAATGGGTGATGGGTATTAAGGGGTACTTGTGATGAACAGTGGATGTTAAATGTAAGGGATGAATCACTAAATTCTACACCTGAATCCAATTTCACTATATATGTTAACTATCTAGAATTTAAATAAAAACTTGAAATAAAAAAAAAAATAATGAAATAAAAAATAACCATCAAGAAATTATTTTGCAACATAAACAAACAATTCCCTTTTGATCTTCTATTACGTACCACACACTTATGTTATATGCCGTGGAGACTACGGTCTAGTAAAGTAGCAGCCATTACACAAATATTAACAAAATGAGTATGTAATTATAACCATGATTAGAATGATGAAGGAAAAGTACAGGATGCTAGTGAAAGCTATAATGAGGGACCTAATTCAGAATGGAAGGTCAGTTCTCAGACCCTAACATAATCTGAGACCTGATGGGTAAATCAGAGCTAGCCAGATGAAGGAGTTGAACAGGATGTGAGTAATAAAAAAGCCAAAGTTGACTCAATGTTCCAAGCAGAAGGAATAACAGATGTTAAGGTCTTGAGGTGAAAAGAAAAAGCCAAATACAATGCAAAATATTGACATTATTACACTCTTGAAAAACAGTCATCATATAATTTTCTCCTTCTTGAAAGTGATTGTATCTGTACTATTTTTCAATGAACATGTTCTGGTAAAAGTCTATGAATTTTAGTTAATTAAAGGCATATTTTAATGTTTCACAATGAAATTTATATTGTAAATATCGCCAAAGCTAGTTGCTTTAGAGACTTACTCTATTTTAAAAATAATTTCATTGAACTTTCAGTGATATGTCTAACTGTGGACAAATTCTCACAGACACATGCACTTTAGTTGAAAAACCTTTTCAAATTAGTTGGTAATCACTCTGAGACTTAATCTGAAGCACCCAACTCTTCTGCAAAGGTCTGGACATTTGGATGAGGTTCCTATAAAAATAAGCTTACTGTGGGGCACCTGGGTGGCTCAGTCAGTTAAGCGTCTGCCTCCGGTTCAGGTCATGATCCTGGGGTCCTAGGATCGAGCCCCGCATCAGGCTCCTTGCTCTGCAGGGAGCCCTCTTCTCCCTCTCCTCCCCACTTGTACTCTCTCACTGTCTCTCCTCTCTCACTCTCTAATAAATAAATAAAATCTTTAAAAAAAAGAAGCTTACTGTTCTTTGTTCACGCTAGTTAAACTAAATTGAAATAACATGCTACTGAAATAAATGCCTCTTATAAAGTTACTGAAAGGATTTAAGATAGTAATGAATTCACTAAATTATAAAATAATTGTCTACACATATATGCTAACAATACCTTAAATTATCACAGTATGTTTTGCCATTCCACACAGAATGAGATAGAGAACAGCCACAGAACAATCTAATTCATAGGCCAAAAAGGAGTCAGAGAGAGTTAATGAAGAAATTTAATGTTGCTTCACAATTTCTTGAAAATATCTAACTCTATCAAGTGTACGTGACATGATATCCGTTCTTCTCAATAAAACTCAAGCATGAGTGCATTCTATTTTAATTGTTAACATGACTACTTTGAGCGAGGAATTACTGCCCTTAGTTTAACTGGAACAACCTGATAGAAAACTATATACTGTGTTGAAACCATTCTCCTCGTGTGAATTCCCTCTAGCATAGTCGTGTCATGGAACAGTTGCTATTCTAAAGAAAAGGTGCAGAATTTGAAATAATGCTTCCTCTTTCTTTCCTTTATAGAACTGCCAAATAATAAAAGATCAGTCTCTACCATGTTAAGAATGATACCAAAAAGCTTACAGCAGCATCAAAATATTGCAGATGCAAGAGATAAAATAGAAGGGAATGTTTTTGAGAGGGTAGAATTTCTTTTTTTAAAATTTTTTTATTAACATATAATGTATTATTTGTTTCAGGGGTACAGGTTTGTGATTCATCACTCTTACACAATTCACAGTGCTCACCATAGTACATACTCTCCCCAATGTCCATCACCCAGCCACCCCATCCCTCCCACCCCCCTCCACTCCAGCAACTCTCAGTTTGTTTCCTGAGATTAAGAGTCTCTTATGGTTTGTCTCCCTCTCTGGTTTCATCTTGTTTCATTTTTCCCTCCCTTCCCCTATGATCATCTGTCTTGCTTCTCAAATTCCTCATCTCAGTGAGATCATATGATACTTGTCTTTCTCTGATTAACTTATTTCGCTTGGCACAATACCCTCTAGTTCCTTCCATGTTGTTGCAAATGGCAAGATTTCATTTTTTTTTGATGGCTGCATAATATTCCATTGTATATATACCACATCTTCTTTATCTGTTCATCTGTTGAGGGACATCTAGGCTCATTCCATAGTTTGACTATTGTGGACATTGCTGCTATAAACATTGGGGTGCATGTGCCCCTTTGGATCACTACATTTGTATCTTTGGGGTAAATACCCAGTAGTGCAATTGCTGGGTTGTAGGGTAGCTCTATTTTCAACTTTTTGGGGAACCTCCATACTGTTTTCCAGAGCGGCTGCACCAGCTTGCATTCCTACCAACAGTGTAGGAGGGTTCCCCTTTCTCTGCAACCTCACCAACAGTAGAATTTCTTTTTTTTTTTTTTTTAAGATTTTATTTATTTATCTGAGACAGAGAGAATGAGAGAGACAGAGAGCACATGAGAGGGGGGAGGGTCAGAGGGAGAAGCAGGCTCCCTGCGGAGCAGGGAGCCCGATGCGGGACTTGATCCCGGGACTCCAGGATCATGACCTGAGCCGAAGGCAGTCGCTTAACCAACTGAGCCACCCAGGCGCCCCAGTAGAATTTCTAAGTATAAATTTTAGCTGTTTAAAGAAACGAGTATTTCACCCTCTTATTTATTGTAATATAGTAACATTTTATATTTTGTATTCAGAAAAACAAATCATTATTATTGTTTAGCTTTTATTCTAATGAAGTAAAATGCTTTTTACTATTTTTATTAAAAAATTTCAATGTAATTTAACATACCATAATGTAATTATATATATTATGAATTCTGGATAGGAAAGGAATTTTTTATTGAAGTATGGTTGACATACAATATTATATTAGTTTCAGGTACATAACAGAGTGATTTGACAATTCTATACATTATACAGTGCTCACCATGATAAGTGTAGATACTATTTGTCATTATACAAATTTATTACAATATTATTGACTATTTCCCTATGCTGTACTTTTCATCTCCATGACTAATTTATTTTACAGTTGGAAGTTTATACCTGTTAATCCCCCTTTTGCCCATCCCCCTACACTCTCTCTTCTGGCAACCATCAGTTTGTTCTTTGTATTTATGAGTCTGTTTGGTTTTTTTGCTCATTTGATTTGTTTTTTAGATTCCACATGTAAGTGAAATCATACAGTATTTGTCTTTCTCTGTCTGACTTATTTCACTTAACATAATAGCCTCTAAGTCCATCTATGTTGTCACAAATGACACGATTTCATTCTTTTTTATGGCTAATAGTTCATTATACATACACACACACACAGCTTTTTTATCCATTAGTCTATCAGTGGACACTTATGTTGCTTACATATGTTGGCTTTTGTAAATAATGCTACAATAAACAGGGGTGCATATATCTTTTCAAATTAGTGTTTTTGTTTTCTTCTCTGGGTGAAATACCCAACAGTGGAATTACAGAATCACATGGCTTTTTTATTTTTAATATTTTGTGGAACCTCCATACTGTTTTCTAGTGGCTTCAGTAATTTACATTCTCACCAACAGTGCACAGTGCACAAGGGTTCCTTTTTCTCCACATCCTTGCCAACACTTGCTATTTATTATTATTTCTTTAATAGTAGCCATTCTGACTTGCAGGAAGTGATATCTTATTGTGGCTTTGATTTGCATTTCCCTGATGATTAGTGATGTTGTGCATCTTTTCATGTGTCATTTGGCCATCTGTATGTCTTCTTTGGAAAATATGTCTATTCAGGTCCTCTGCCCATTTTTAAATCAGATTATTTGTTTTTGTTTTTGTGTGTGTGAGTTGAGTTGTATAAAGTCTTTAGATATTTTGCAGATAAACCGCTCATTGGATATATCATTTGCAAATATATCCTCCCATTTTGTAGGTTGACTTTTCATTTTGATGATGGTTTTCTTCACTTCGAAAAATCCTTTTTATTTTGATATAGTCCCAATAGTTTATTTTTGCTTTTGTTTCCCTTGCCTGAGGAGACATTCAGAGAAATATTCCTAAGGCCAATGTCCAAGAGATTACTGCTCATGTTTTTCTTTAGGAGTTTTATATTTTCAGGTCTTACATTTAGGTCTTTAATCCATTTTGAGTGAAATGCTTTATTAAAACATTTTTTAATTTTAGAATATTTTTAGATTTACAGAAAAGTTGCAATTCTTGTATCCTCTGTACCCAGTTTATGTTATTTAATATGAAACACTTGCCACAACTGATGAGCCAATACTGACATAGTCATATCAACTAAAGTCCATTATTTATTCTAATTCCCTTAGTTTTTAGCTAATGCCATTTTTTTATCCCAGGAATCCATCCAGGGTACCACATTACATTTAGTCACCAGGTCTCCCAGGCTCCTCATGATTATGGAAGTTTCTCAGAACTTCCTTGGTTTTGATGACCTTGACTGTTTTTGAGGAGTACTGATCAGACATTTATTAGAATCCTCTTCAATTTGGGCTTCTCTGATGTTTTTCTCATGGTTGGAATTAGGTTTAAATTCTTGGAAGAAAGAACACAGGTAAGGAACCATTCTTATCACATCCTACCAAGGATAGATGTGTTGATCACCTGAGGTAGTGTTTGTCTTATTTCTCCACTGTAAGATTACCCTCCTTTTCCATACTGTACTACTTGGTTTTCCTCTCACATTTTTAGCTTCTCCTTTCCAGTTTCCTTTTCAGGTTCTTTCACATTGACCAAAAATAAATATAAAATAATATTTGTTAAAGTTTTTGCACTAAACTGGTGGTAAGGTTTAGGTTACCGAACTAAAAGTAACAAAAAAATGTAATAAAAAGGTATGCTGACCAGAACAAAAGGTTCTTTTATTCAGGTAAAGTAATAATCCTCCTTAAAAGGTTATGATTAGCACTTTCTCACCATTATAATTATTTAATCAATTGTAAATAACTACTGTAAGTAACTACAAATTGATCCCTGTTATCACACTTTTCCTACCTACAATCGGTCATCGAATGTATTCTTCCCCATTGCTGAAATTCCTCTACCCTCAATGGAATCATTGTTCTGAAACCCAATTTCCTGAAACAAATTCTGTTCCAACATCTGGACTCCTAATTTTATATTTCTATAGTGCTGTCAAATTTACAGAGTAAATTAATAAAAGAAGTATTAGAGTAAATTTTATGAAATAATTTAATAATCTAAAACAATCTATGGAATAAATTAATTTTTTACCTTCCTTGATATCTCTAAATATTTATGACCAAAATGAACTGACTAATATAAACCTTTCTGATAGCAACAAACAGATATGACTCTAAGACTATAACTTAAAATGGGATACCAGGACCCATGGGGTTCTCCAAGATACTCCCAGGGGGTCTGCAAGGTTCTCATTTTTCCAACTATGTTATTTATATGAGGCCTTATTTTCTTCATATACTTCAACCAAAACATCATATCACAACAGATTAAATGTAGAAATATATATGAGAATTATTAAGTCAGCATTAAAGAGATTTAAAACTGTAAAATAATACATCCTGTTCACTAAATACTTTTAATTTGGAAGATATAATTACTTCTCATAAAATGTTATCAGGTTAAAATGCAATGGCCTTATTAACTGGTATTTTCAAATGAGTTAATAAACATTTTAAACATTTCTTTTTTTTTTTTAATTTTATTATGTTATGTTAGTCACCATACAATACATCATTAGTTTTTGATGTGGTGATCCACGATCCATTGTTTTTGTATAACACCGAGTGCTCCATGCAGTACGTGCCCTCCTTAATACCCATCACCGGGCTAACCAATCCCCCCTACCCCCTCCCCTCTAAAACCCTGTTTGTCTCTGAGAGTCCATAGTCTCTCATGGTTCATCTCTCCCTCCAATCCCCCCCTGCCTCATTTTTCCCTTCCTTCTCCTAATGTCCTCCATGCTATTCCTCATGTTCCACAAATAAGTGAAACCATATGATAATTGACTTTCTCTGCTTGACTTATTTCACTTAGCATAATCTCCTCCAGTCCCATCTATGTTGATGCAAACGTTTTAAAATTTTAAAAGTAAAAATTTTACTTTTAATACCTTAAGGATCAATAGCTATTATTTATCAGATACTATTTACCACTTAAACAAATGCTCTTTGGGGTCCTCAGTAATATGTAATGAAGTAAAGCAATCCTGAAACAAAAAACTTCAAGAACCATTGCTATGACAAAATGTTTCTCAGAGTATGTGCACTGATTGTTTGTATCATAGCCACCTAGGATACTTGTTAAAAATATAGATTTCTGGACTTCAGAAATCCAGGGGTCATGAACTTACATTTTTAACATAGCCCTCAGGTGATTCTAATGCATACTAATACTAGAAAATTCTAATAAAAATGTATATTGACTTTGGAGCCTAATGGATTCCAACCCTAGTTGTGCTGCTTCCTTGTTATAATCCTAGCATGTATCACTCTTCACTGATTACCTAAACTTACTTTCCCCTCCCTCCATCTCCTAAATCCTCTTCCCACTGCACATCCTCAATTAAATAGTTCCTCATTTCCAGAGAAAGCTCAAAAATTTCTATGTAACAGGAGTTTAGAAGCAGGAATCATCTGGATCTTAGAGAAAGATAGGGGCTTAAAGTTGCACTTCCACAGGAAGCACACTGCTTTTGCATAGGTTGTTTTCTTTGGGGTGACTAAGGGAGAGATCTGGTAGAGAGAAAATATCCCCTAGGCTAGTCATTAGCAAAACCACTTACTTATTTGCATGTGGTCCTGAACAGGAAAGGCCTCCTCAAAGGATTTTATTTTCTGTTCTTCACCTTGGAGCATATGGCACAGTGAAGTGGGCAGACATTTTGTCTTTCCTTAGCCTCACCCCAAGTCAGTTAACTTAGCTCCACCCCAAATCAGTTATACTCATAAAGCTGTCATCTCCTACTTCCTTAATGTTTGCTGTGATTTGCACACACAGTTCTGACCAATCAGAGGCCTGCAACTGGTTATGATGTTAGTGATTTAACCAATTAAGAGAAACCTAACAAAAATCAATTAAATTGTGCCCAGCAGTGAACAATGCTTTAAGTAACACAGGATTATTTAAAGATAGCAAATATAGGAGGCCAGAGAAAAACAACTCAGAATCCATGAAAATAGAATCAGAGAAATAAGTGACCCCATGAAACATTCCAATGTCAAAATTATTGGAATCCCAGAGGGGGTGGAGAGAGAGAGAGGACTAGAAGATATATTTAAGCAACTCATAGCTGAGAACTTCCCTAATCTGGGGAATGAAACAAGCATTCGCGTCCTAGAGGCAGACAGGACCCCTCCCAAGATCAAGGAAAACAGGCCAACACCCCGGCATGAAATAGTAAAACGTGCAAATCTTAGAACAAAGGAAACCATCTTAAGGGCAGTTAGGGGGAAGAGATTCCTTACATACAGAGGGAGTAATATCAGAATAACATCAGACCTATCCACAGAGACCTGGCAAGCCAGAAAGGGCTGGCAAGACATATTCAGTGTACTAAATGTGAAGAACATGCAACCAAGAATACTTTATCCAGCAAGACTGTCATTTAGAATGGATGGAGAGATGCAGAGCTTCCAAGACTGGCAGAAACTAAAAGAATATGTGACCACTAAGCTGGCCCTGCAAGAAATATTAAGGGGAGCTCTATAAAAGGAGAAAGACCCCAAGAGTGATATACAACAGAAATTTACAGGGACAAACTATAAAAACAAAGTCTTCACAGGCAATATGATGACAATAAATTCGTATCTTTCAATAATCACTCTCAATGTGAACAGCATAAATGCTCCCATAAAATGGCACAAGGTTGCAGATTGGATAAAAAGACAGGACCCATCCATACGCTGTTTACAAGAGACTCATTTTGAACCTAAAGATACATCCAGACTGAAAGTGAAGGGATGGAGATCCATATTCCATGCCAGAGGACCTCAAAAGAATGCTGGGGTAGCAATTCTTATATCAGACAAGTTAGATTTTAAATTAAGACTGTAGTTAGAGAAAAAGAAGGACACTATATCATTCTTAAAGGGTCTATCCAACAAGAAGATCTTACAATTGTAAACATTTATGCCCCCAACATGGAAGCAGGCATCTACACAAGCCAACTGTTAACCAAAATAAAGAGTCATATTGATAACAATATGTTAATTGTAGGAGACCTCAATACTCCACTCTCAGCAATGGACAGATCATCTAAGCAGAAAATCAACAAAGAAACAAGAGCTTTGAATGACACACTGGACCAGATGGACCTCATAGATATATACAGAACATTCCACCCTACAACAACAGAATACTCATTCTTCTCGAGCACACGTGGAACTTTCTCCAGAATAGACCACATACTGGGTCACAAATCAGGTCTCAATTGATACCAAAAGATTGAGGTTATTCCCTGCATATTCTCAGACCACAATGCTTTAAAACTGGAACTCAATCACAAGAAAAAATTTGGCAGAAATTCGAACACTTGGAAGCTAAAGACCACTCTGCTCAAGAATGTTTGGGTCAACCAGGAAATCAAAGAAGAACTTAAACAATTCATGGAAACCAATGAGAATGAAAACACATTGGTCCAAAACCTATGGGATACTGCAAAGGTGGTCCAAAGGGGGAAATACCCAGCCATCCAAGCCTCACT
Organism: Neomonachus schauinslandi; assembly: GCF_002201575.2. NCBI lineage: Eukaryota > Metazoa > Chordata > Mammalia > Carnivora > Phocidae > Neomonachus > Neomonachus schauinslandi. The sequence continues at coordinate 53,026,382 of NC_058419.1, forward strand.
CAAAAAAATAGAAAAATCCCGAATTCACCAACTAACTCTACAGCTTAAAGAACTAGAGAAAAAGCAAAAAATGATGCCTAAGCCATGCATTAGAAGAGAAATAATTAAGATTAGAGTAGAGATCAGTGAATTAGAAACCAGAAACACAGTAGATCAGATCAATGAAACTAGAACCTGGTTCTTTGAAAGAATTAATAAGATCAATAAACCATTCGCCAGACTTACCCAAAAGAGTAAGGACACAAATTAATAAAATTATGAATGAAAGGGGAGAGATCATGACTAACACCAAGGAAATAGAAACAATTATTAGAAATTATTATCAACAAATATATGCCAATAAACTGAACAATCTGGATGAAATGGAGGCCTTCCTGGAAAACCTATAAACTACCAAGTCTGAAACAGGAAGAAATTGACAACCTGAATAGGCAATAACCAGTAGCGAGATTGAAGCAGTGATCAAAAACATCCCCCCCCCCCCAAAAAAAAGAGTCCAAGGCCTGATGGATTCCCTGGGGAATTCTACCAAACATTCAAAGAAGAAATTATACCTATCTTCCTGAAGCTGCTTAAAAAAATAGAAATAGAAGGAAAGCTTCCAGACTCATTCTATGAGGCCAGCATTACCTTAATCCACAAACCAGGAAAAGACGCCATCAAAAAGGAGAATTTCAGACTGATATCCCTGATGAATATGGATTTGAAAATCCTTAACAAAATTCTAGCTAATAGGATCCAACAATACATTAAAAGGATCATTCACGGGCGCCTGGGTGGCTCAGTTGGTTAAGTGACTGCCTTCGGCTCAGGTCATGATCCTGGAGTCCCGGGATCGAGTCCCACATCGGGCTCCCTGCTTGGCAGGGAGCCTGCTTCTCCCTCTGACCCTCCCCCCTCTCATGTGCTCTCTGTCTCTCTCATTCTCTCTGTCTCAAATAAATAAATAAAATCTTTAAAAAAAAGGATCATTCACCACGACCAAGTGGGATTTATCCCCGGGATGTAAGGGTGGTTCAACATTCGCAAATCAATCAATGTGATAGAACACATCAATAAGAGGAGGGAGAAGAACCATATGGTCCTCTCAATTGATGCAGAAAAAGCATTTGACAAAATACAGCATCCATTCCTGATTAAAACTCTTCAGAGTATAGGGATAGAGGGAACATTCTTCAAGTTCATAAAAATCCATCTATGAAAAACCCACAGCGAATATCATCCTCAATGGGGAAAAGCTGAGAACCTTTCCCTTAACATCAGGAACATGTCAAGGATGCCCACTCTTGCCACTATTGTTCAACACAGCACTAGAAGTCCTAGCAACAGCAATCAGACAACAAAAAGAAATAAAAGGTATTCAAATTGGCAAAGAAGAAGTCAAACTCTCTCTTTTAGCAGACGACATGATACTTTATGTGGAAAACCCAAAAGACTCCACCTCGAAATTACTGGAACTCATACAGCAATTCAGTAATGTGGCAGGATACAAAAATCAATGCACAGAAATCAGTTACTTTCTTACACACTAACAATGCCACTGTAGAAAGAGAAATTAGAGAAACGACTCCATTTACAATAGCACCCAAAACCATAAGATACCTTGGAATAAACCTAACCAAAGACGTAAAGGATCTATATCCTAGGAACTACTGAACACTCATGAAAGAAATTGAAGAAGACACAAAAAAGATGGAAAAACATTCCATGCTCATGGATCAGAAGAATAAACATTGTAATATTGTCTATGCTACCCAGAGCAATCTATACCTTAAATGCCATCCCGATCACAATTCCAATGATGTTTTTCAAAGTGCTGGAACAAACAATCCTAAAATTTGTATGGAATCAGAAAAGACCCTGAATCACCAAAGAAAGCTGAAAAGGAAAAACAAAGCTGGGGGCATCACGTTGCCCGATTTCAAGCTATATTACAAAGCAGTGATCACCAAGACAGCATGGTACTGGCACAAAAACAGACATAGACCAATGGAACGGAATAGAGAGTCCAGATATAGACCCTCAATTCTATGGTCAAATAAACTTCGACAAAGCAGGAAAAAGTATGCAATGGAGAAAAGACAGTCTCTTCAATAAATGGTGCTGGGGAAATTGGACAGCCACATGCAGAAGAATGAAACTGGACCATTTCCTTACACCACACGCAAAAATAGACTCAAAATGGTTGAAATACCTAAATGTGAGACAGGAGTCCCTCAAAATCCTAAAGGAGAACACAGGCAGCAACCTCTTTGACCTCAGCCGAAGCAACTTCTTCCTAGAAACATCACCAAAGGCAAGGAAAGCAAGGGCAAAAATGAACTATTGGGACTTCATCAAGATAGAAAGCTTTTGCACAGCAAAAGAAACAGTCAACAAAACCAAAAGACAACCGACAGAATGGGAGAAGATATTTGCAAGTGACATATCACACAAAGGGCTAGTATCCAAAATCTATAAAGAACTTATCAAACTCAACACCCAAAGAACAAATGATCCAATCAAAAAATGGGCAGAAGACATGAACAGATATTTTCCCAAAGAAGACATCCAAATGGCCAACAGACACATGAAAAAGTGCTCCACATCACTCGGCATCAGGGAAATCCAAATCAAAACCTCAATGAGAGGGGCGCCTGGGTGGCTCAGTCGTTAAGCGTCTGCCTTCGGCGCAGGTCATGATCCCAGGGTCCTGGGATCGAGCCCCACATCGGGCTCCCTGCTCGGCGGGAAGCCTGCTTCTCCCTCTCCTACTCCCCCTGCTTGTGTTCCCTCTCTCCTCGTCTCTCTCTGTCAAATAAATAAATAAAATCTTTAAAAAAAAAAAAAAAAAAAACCTCAGTGAGATACCACCTCACACCAGTCAGAATGGCTTAAATTAACAAGTCAGGGAACAACAGATGTTGGCGGGGACGCGGAGAAAGGGGAACCCTCCTACACTGTTGGTGGGAATGCATGCTGGTGCAGCCACTCTGGAAAACAGTATGGAGGTTCCTCAAAGAGTTGAAAATAGAGCTGCCCTATGACCCAGCAATTGCACTACTGGGTATTTACCCCAAAGATACAAATGGAGGGATCTGTAGGGGTACGTGTACCCTGATATTTATAGCATCAATGTCCACAATAGCCAAACTATGGAAAGAGCCAAGATGTCCAAAGACTAATGATTGGATAAAGAAGAAGTGGTATATATATATACCATGGAATATTATGCAGCCATCAAAAGGAATGAAATCGTGCCATTTGCAATGATGTGGATGGAACTGGACGGTATTATGCTGAGTGGAATAAGTCAATCAGAGAAAGACATGTATGATATGATCTCACTGATATGAGGAATTCTTAATCTCAGGAAACAAACTGAGGGTTGCTGGAGTCGTAGGGGGTGGGATGAATGGGGTCACTGGGTGATAGACATTGGGGAGGGTATGTGCTATGGTGAGTGCTGTGAATTGAGTAAGACTGTTGAATCACACACCTGTACCTCTGAAATAAATAATACATTATATGTTAAAAAAAGAAAAAAAAGAAGATAGTAGGAAGGGAGAAATGAAGTGGGGGAAATCAGAGGGGGAGATGAACCATGAGAGACTATGGACTCTGGGAAACAAACTGAGGGTTCTAGACAGGGGTGGTGGGGGGATGGGTTAGCCTGGTGATGGGTATTAAAGAGGGTACATACTGAATGGAGCACTGGGTGTTATACACAAACAATGAATCATGGAACACTACATAAAAAACTAATGATGTAATGTATGGTGATTAACATAACATAATAAAAAAAAACTAAATATACTCTTACCACATGATTTAGCAACTGTGCTCCTTGGTATATATCTTGAAAAAGTTGATAATTTATGTCTGCAGAGATACCTGCACACAGACATTTATAGCAGCTTTATTTATAACTGGCAAAACTTGAAAGCAACAAAGATATTCTTCAGTATGTGAATGGGTAAATAAAGTGTGGTACATCCAGATATTGGACTACTACTCAGCACTAAAAAGAAATAAACTATCAAGGCATGAAAAGACATGAAGGAAATGTAAACTTATATTACTAAGGGAAATAAGCCAATCTAAAGAGGCTATATGCTGTATAATCCTAACTATATGGCATTCTGTAAAAGGAAAAACTATGGAGATAGTAAAAATATCAGTGGTTTCCAGTGGTGGGGAGATGAAAAGGCAGAGCAGAGAGGATTTTTTGGGCAGTGAAAATACAGTGGCAGTGGATACATGTCATTATACATTTGTCCAAACCCATAAACATTAAGAGAAAACCCTAAGGTAAACTATAGACTTTGGATAATTATGATGTGTCAGTATAGGTTCATCCTTGGTTAAAAAAAAATCTGGTGAGTGATGTAGATAATGGGGGAGGCTATGCAGGTGTGGAGGGTAGAGGGTATATGTGAAATCTCTGTACCTCCCTCTCAATTTTGTTGTAAAGCTAAAATTGCTCTAAAAAATTAGTCTTAAAAAGACATTCTAAACAAAATTACTATAAATAATAAACATGCTGTATCATCTTTCTCAAAAGATGTTTAACCATATTGGCATTTCCATCTTTTGGCATATCTACTCCAGTTTCTTTCCATCTTTTCTTCACCTTCTAAAGATAATGAGATAATCCCTGTTCTGCCAACCCAATGCAATTATTTTACATGGACACTCATTATTTCCCTTCAAAATAACCCCTAGATTTTTTAAAAGGTCTAAAATATAGGTGTTATTTTTAATAAATAACCAACATTGAATTTAAATGAAGATTAAATTTATAATCCATTTATCTATGTAATTATTTGTTCTGTCTTTGTTCAGGCCTTATAGATTGTTGTTACTTCAAAGTTATAAGAACTTGTTATGAAACCTTTATAAAAAGCATTAGTTATAAAAAGTAATGACAGTAAAATTGGTGCTACAATTCATGGATATGTGCTGAATTGAACAGGGCTTTGGACTTAGAAAAAAGTTCTAATGCTACATCTCACACATATTAATTATATAAACAGGATGATCTTTTAGCCTCTGTGAGTCCAGCTTTCACTTCAATAAAATGAGAAAAGCTGTCTCTATTTTATGAGTTTTGGTGAAAATCAAATAAGGTACTATATGTGAACATACTTCAAAAAGGTAAATGTGTCAGGCTGATGTAATTTCATATTGTTAGAACTGCTGGTATTAAGAATTATCATGATATCATGAGGGCATAATGGGAGGACCTATGTCCATATTTAACAAAAATTTCAAAGAAAATTTTGAAATTAAATAATATATATCTGAGTGACACTACACACACACAGTCACAAGCTTTTAGGAGGGTCCTATAAATAATACAGTTTGCTTTGCAAATGCTGTGCACCAAGTATGCCCTACTTGCATACATATTACTCTTTACTATTTTCTCTGTCCAGTCTATCTTCCACACTACCAATTCTAGTTACCTTCCTGAAAAAAAAAAAAATTCAGTCACTCCCTAATATTTCTTTAATTACATTTGAATTCCCTAGTTTGGCAAAAAGATCCTGGCCTTGATCTACTTCTCTAACCTCATCTTACCTTAACCCCCTTCCTCTTATTCTGTCCTCTTCCTCCATGTATCACTGAGATCCTTATGCTTTAGTCACAAAAGGTAGCTTACTATTCTCCAAATATTCCAAGAACTTTCCTAACTCTTTGACTTTGAACAAATATGTTTCCTTTTCCTAGGGTACTTTTCCTTTAATTCCTGACTTTCCAGATCCTTTAGAAGGAAATAATTTCCTTGTCCTTTATATTCTTATTGCATGTTCATTCATTCATTCATGTTATATTTATTGAGTGCTTACTATGTGCCCAGCACCATGCTAGGAAGTGCTGGTGACATTGTAATACAATTATGGTCCCTAAACTCATAGATTTTAGAAATGCTCATAGTAAATAAATAATCCACAAATAATTACATAATTAAAACTGTAATAGTTCTATAAAGAAAATGTATAGAGTTTGAGGCACAAAATTAATACTTAGTCTACAGGAACAGGGAAGATCTCTCTTTGAAAGTAGGATTTAAAAGAAGACCTGAGGGGCACCTGGGTGGCTCAGTCATTAAGCGTCTGCCTTCGGCTCAGGTCATGAGCCCAGGGTCCTAGGATCAAGCCCCGCATTGTTCTCCCTGCTCCGCAGGAAGCCTGCTTCTCCCTCTCCCACTCCCCCTGCTTGTGTTCCCTCTCTCGCTCTCTTGCTGTGTCTCTCTCTGTCAAATAAATAAATAAAATCTGTAAAATAAATAAATAAATAAATAAATAAATAGACCTGAAAGATGAATAGTCTTTAGCCAGGTAGAGTGGATAGGGTTCTGTCCAATGTAGAAAGAAAAACATATATGAAGGTACTGAAATAGGAATTAGCTTGGCTCCTTCAAGAAACATCAGGACAATATGACAGGAAGGTAATGATCAATGATTATGGTGGCATGGGATGATGCTGGAGAAATGGGCAGGAACATAATCATAAAGGACCTTGTGGGTAATATTAAAGATTGAACTTTTTCTAAAAGACCATGGGAAGAGTTTAGAATAAAAGAGAAAGAGAGACATATTCAAATTTGTCTTTTAGAAAAATCATTCTATCATATGAATAATAGATAGGAGGTAAGTAAGATTGGATGCAAAAGAAGTGTTAATCTAGGTAAGAAAGATGTTTACTTGGGCTAGGTTGGGGCTAGAATGTCATGGCTCTTAAATTATACCCTTAATTGAGCATATTGTATGCCAAGTGGGGAATTACTGAAAATTTTCTTTTTTTCTTTTAGATTTTATTTGTCAGAGAGAGAGAGACAGAGAGCAAGTGCACAAGCAGGGGGAGCATCAGGCAGAGGGAGAAGTAGGCTCCCTGCTGAGCAAGGAGCCCCATCCTGGGATCACGACCTGAGCCAAAGGCAGACGCTTAACCACTGAGCCACCCAGGCATCCTGCCACTGAAAATTTTAAATAGGAAAGTGATATGATTATACTTTCATCTTTAAAAGATCATTTTGCCCATTGTGTAAAGAAATATTAGTGGGCTAAGAAGAAATGCAGGGTAATGAGTTAGGCAGTAGTCCAGGTATGACAGTTTAGAATGCAGTAGTGGTAGTAGATGATGATGGTCTGGACTAGGATGTTGGAACTAGAGTAGGAGACAAATGGGAAGTTAAGAGATACTATTTTGGAGGTAGAACTAAGAGGACTTGGGGACTGATTAGATATGAGGTAAGGGAGAAAAAGGAATCAAAGATGACTACCAAATATCTAGAACCTGGTAGAGAGAGGTACCATTTATTGAGATGGGGCTCACTAAAGAAAATAAGTGGCAAAGGGTGGGTGAGCAAATTCGCTTTTGCACATGTTAATTTTGAGATGCCTGCTAAATATCCAAGTAGAGATTTTGAATAGACAGTTGATTATATGCACCTGGGGCTCAAAAGAGATGCACATTTCGCTGTCTACTTTATACTTCAATTAGTTTAGACTCTGATACTTATGGAGAATTTCAGTAGGGTAGCAATAATTATTTATTCATCTATTATTTCCTGTGGGATTAAACATATACAAAAGAGCTAACTAAGATGGTAGCAATAGTAGGAGGACCCTAGGCTGATCTGGTACCTCGAACACAACTAGATAACTATCAAATGATCTGAATACCTAAGAAATCAACCTGAGGACTGACAGAACAAACTCCACAACTAGAGGGAGAGAGGAGGCTGCATCAAGGAAGGTAGGAAGTGCAGTGACATGGTTTGGAGGAGAAACGGGATTGCAGGTGCTGTGGAGGGGAGGGAGCCCTGGTTGCAGAGAAAGGCAAGAGAGAGAGAAGCACACAGGGAAACACAGAAGGAGAACACTTCACTAAAGCCATTGGTTGGGAAAATGAGAGGGTCTGATTTTTGTGAGTTTTTGCAACCAGCAGGGCTCAAAGACTGGAGTTTTAAAGGTCTGTGGACTTGGCTGGGATAGAGAACTGAAGAGAAGGCAGGCAAACAACCCCGTGGCACACAGCGAGATAGGAGGATCGTATGGTGCACTGGGGAAAGACTGTTCCCTCTTCTTGGAGCACTTGTGTGAAAGGTGGTATTCACAGGGATGCTTCTCCAGGGACAAAAGAGCCAGGGGGAGCCATTTTGCTCCCTGCCACTCAGCTTAAGCAACAGAGATACCTGCTGAGGGCTTCTCACACTGACACTGGCTGTTTAGCCTGCTTGCTTCAAATCCCACGCCCCTGCATTCTGGCACGACTGCCTATCTCTGTCAAACCTGCAAGTGTCCCAGTGCAGCAAGACCCTCCCCTAGAAGACCAGTGCAGGCCTCTGCCACAGGACGTCCCTAAGGTTTGGAGTTTTAAAAGGCAGCAGGCTTGGCTGGGATAGAGGCCAAAGTGCACCGCACTGCTCCAGGCAGGCAAGCAACCTGGAGACAGACAGCTTAAAAACAGAGATCTGAAAAATGCTTGAGTCATATAAGGGGAGATTATTCGCTCCTCTGGGAGTGCTTACCTGAGAGCAGTAGCCACAGAGACCACTCTCTGGGGACAAAGGAGCTGGATGGCACCATTTCCACCCCCCACCCCTCAGCATAAACCAGGTTCAGTAAGTGGCACAGAACTTAACACTGCCTGCCTAATCTGCTTACACCAAGTCTGGCCCCCCTGCACTTTGCTGGTATTGCTTTTTTCAGGCAAGTGTGCCTAAGTCCCAGTGGGTCCCTTCACTGGAAGAACAGCAGAAACCATAGGATGCACCATGTCTCCCAGACAGAGAGCTCTGCAGGACATCAGTTCTAGTGGAAGTAGCATCAGGTCTCACTTAACAAACAGATCAGAATACACCTGGTTAAAACTGGCCATACTCTGGGGACGCCTGGGTGGCTCAGTCAGTTAAGCGTCTGCCTTCAGCTCAGGTCATGATCCCAGGGTCCTGGGATCGAGTCCCGCATCGGGCTCCCCACTCCGCAGGGAGCCTGCTTCTCCCTCTGCCTCTGCCTCTCTCTCTCTATCTCTCATGAATAAATAAATAAAATCTTTAAAACAAAACAAAACAAAACAAAAACCAAAAAAACTGGCCATACTCTGGCCAAGATCCAAACACTGCACACTGTAGGCAAGGAGAAATGCTGCAGACAAATGACCTGAGGAAACAGAGTAGCCAAAACACAGCAGCAGAGTGACCACAGGATGGGAGGAACAGAGGAACAAATTAGCGATACAGAAGCTAGAATAATGAAAAATATTGATGCTGAACAAAAGAGAGAAAGAAGAATTAGGCAACATGATAATAGATGTAGGGAACTCAGTGACTCCATCAAACATAACATTTCTATCATAGGAGTCCCAGAAGAAGAGAGAGAAAAGGCGGCAGAAGGTTTTTTGAGGATATAATAGCTAAAAACTTCCCTAATCTGGGTAAGGAAACAGATATCCAAATCCAGGAGGCACAGAGAACTCCCATCAAAATCAACAAAAAGAGGCCAATGCCAAGACATATTTTAGTTAAATTGGCAAAATACAATGATAAAGAAAAAATCCTAAAAGCAGCAGGACAAAAGAGTTGTAAGATATAAAATCAATTTACAGAAATCTATTACATTTGGGGCGCCTGGTGGCTCAGTTGGTTAAGTGACTGCCTTCGGCTCAGGTCATGATCCTGGAGTCCCGGGATCGAGTCCCGCATCGGGCTCCCTGCTCAGCAGGGAGTCTGCTTCTCCCTCTGACCCTCCCAACCCTCCCCCCTCTCATGTGCTCTCTCTCTCAGTCTCTCTCTCTCAAATAAATAAATAAAATCTTAAAAAAAAAGAAAAGAAATCTATTACATTTATATACACCAATAGTGAAGCAGCAGAAAGAAAAATCAAGGAATCAATCCCATTTATAATTGCACTGAAAACCATAAGATACCTAAGAATAAACATAACCAAAGAGGTAAAAGATCTGTACTCTGAAAACTGTAGAACATTCATGAAAGAAACTGAGGAATCAAAGAAATGGAAAAATGTTCTATGCTCATTGGATTGGAAGAACAAATATTGTTAAAATGTCTATGTTGCCCAAGGCAATCTACACATTCAATGCAATCCCTATCAAGATAAAGAAGTAACAACTGACATCACAAAAGTACAAAGGATTATAAGAGAATAATAGTATGCCAACAAATTGGACAACCTGGAAGAAATGGATAAATTCTTTGTAACATATAAATTACTAAAACTGAAACAGGAATAGAAAACTTGAACAGACTGATAACCAGCAAAGAAATTGAATCAGTAATAAAAAATCTCCCAACAATCAAAAGTCCAGGGCCAGATGGCTTCACAGGGGAATTCTACCAAACATTTAAAGAAGAAGAGTTAATACCTATCCTCCTTAAACTATTCCAAAAAATGGAAGAGGAAGGAAAGCTTCCAAATACATTCTATGAGGCCAGCATTACCTTGATATCAAAACCAGGCATATACCACAAAAAAGAAAATTAAGGCCAATATGCCTGATAAACATACACGCCAAAATCCTCAAAAAAATATTGGCAAATCAAATCCAACAATACATTAAAAGGATTATTCACCATGATCAAGGGAGATTTATTCTGGGTATGCAAGGATGGTTCAATATTCACAAATCAATCACAAACATCAACAAAACAAAGGATAAAATCATATGCTCAGCTAAGTAGATGCAGAAAAAGCATTGGACAAAATACCCCACCCATTCATGATAAAAACTCTTATCAAAGTGTGTTCAGAGGGAACATACCTCAACATAATAAAGCTGTATATAAAAAACTCACCACTAATATCACTGGTGAAACTGAGAGCTTTTCCTTTAAGATCAGGAACTAAACAAGGATGTCCACTTTTGCCACTTTATTCACCTTAGTATCAGAAATCTTAGTCACAGTAATCATACAAGAAAAAGAAATTAGAGACATTCATATCGGGAAAAAAAGAAGATAAAGTGTCACTATTTGTGCATGACATGATACTATACATAGAACATCCTACAGACTCCATCAAAAAACTACTAAAAGTGATAAATGAATTCAGTAAAGTTGTAGGATACAAAGTTAATACCCAGAAATCAGTAGGTTTTTATACACTAATAATGAAGTAGCAGAAAGAGAAATTAAGGAAACAACTCCATTTTCAATTGCATCAAAAACAAAATCCCTAGGAATAAAGGAGGTAAAAGACCTGTACTCTGAAAAATATAAAGCACCAATAAAAGAAATTAAGGACAATACAAACAAGTGGAAAGATATTCCATGCTCATGGTTTGGAAGCATTAATATTGTTAAAATGTCCCTACTACCAAAAGAAACCTATAGTCTCAATGCAATCTCTATCGAAATACCAACAGCATCTTTCACAAAACAATAATATTAAATTTGTATGAAACCACAAAGGACCCTAAATTGCCAAAGCAATCTTGAGAAAGAAAAACAAAGTTGGAGGCATCACAATTTCAGATTTCAAGTTAAACTACAAAGTTGAAATAATCAAAACAATATGGCATCAGTACAAAACTAGACACATAGAGCAATGGAACAGGATAGAGAGCCCAGAAATAAACCCACACTTATATGGCCAATTAATGTATGACAAAGGAGGCAAGAATATACAATGAAGAAAAGACAGTCTCTTCAATAAATTGTGTTGGGAAAACTGGACAGTTACATGCAAAAGAACAAAACTGGATCACTTTCTTACACCATACACAAAAATAAACTCAAAAGGGATTAAAGACCTAAGTGTGAGACCTGAAACCATAAAACTCTGAAGAGAAAATATTGACAGTAATCTCTTGGATGTCAGCCTTAGCAACATATTTATGGATATGTTTCCTCAAGCAAGGGAAACAAAAGCAAAAGTAAATGCTTTTGCACAGGGGTGCCTGGGTGGCTTAGGTGGTTAAGCATCTGCCTTTGGCTTAGGTCATGATCTTGGGGTCCTGGGATTGAGCCCCATGTTGGGCTCTCTGCTCAGTGGGGAGTCTGCTCCTCCCTCTCCCTCTGCCCCTCCCACGGCTCATGCTCTCTCTCTCTCATACACACTTTCTCAAATAAAATAATAAAAAATTAAAAAAATGCTTTTGCACAGCAAAGGAAATCATCAACAAAACAAAAAGTAATCTACTGAATGGGAGAACATATTTTCAAATAATATATGTGATATCCAAAATAGATAAAGAACTTACACAACTTAAAACCAAAAATATTGAACAATTCCATTAAAACAATGGGCCGAAAACCTGAATAGACATTTTTTCCAAAGAAGACATATAGATGGCCAATAGACACATGAAAAGATGCTCAACCTAACTAATTATCAGGGAAATGAAAATCAAAGCCAAAATGAGAGATCACCTCACACCTGTCAGAATGGCTAAAATAAGAAAGACAAGAAATAACAAGTGTTGACGAGGCTGTGGAGCAAAAGGAATCCACATACACTGTTGGCAGGAATGAAAATTGGTACAGTCATTGTAGAAAACAGTATGGAGGTTTCTCAAAAAACTAAAAAGAGAAATACCATACGATCCAGTAATTCCACTACTGGGTATTTACCCAAAGGAAACAAAACACTAAATTGAAAAGATATACACACCCCTATGTTTATTGCAGCATTTTTTTAAAGATTTTATTTATTTATCTGAGAGAGAATGGGAGACAGAGAGCATGAGAGGGGGAGGATCAGAGGGAGAAGCAGACTCCCCGCCGAGCAGGGAGCCCGATGCGGGACTCGATCCCGGGACTCCAGGATCATGACCTGAGCCGAAGGCAGTCGCTCAACCAACTGAGCCACCCAGGCGCCCCGCAGCATTATTTATAATAGCCAAGATATAGAAGCAACCTATATGTCCAGCAATAGACACATGGATAAGGAAGATGTTATATGTATATACACATACACAAAGGAATATCACACAGTCATAAAAGTACAAAATCCTGCCATCTGTGACAATATGGACAGACCTAGAGGGTAGTATGCTAAGTAAAATTTGTAAGACTGAGAAAGACAAATAGCATATGATTTACTCATTTGTGAAATCTAAAGAAACAAACGAATAAACAAAATGCAGAATCAGAGAACTGATGTTTGCCAGAATAGAGGGGCGTGGGAGCATGGGCAGAATGGATGAAAGGAAGTGGGAGATACATACATGCTTCTAGTTATGTAATGAATTAGTCATGGCAATAAAAGGCATATTGTAAGGAATATAGTCAATGATATTGTAATAGCATTTTATGGTGACTAATGGTAGCTATACTTGTGGTGAGCATAAAATATATAAACTTGTTGAATCACTGTTACACACCTAAAACTAATGTAATACTGTGTGTCAACTATACTCAAATAAAAATAAAATAAAATACAGTAAAATAAAATAAAATATTTAGATTGTGAGCATAATGGAGAGGAGGGCAATGCTGCCTGATATTGTTATAGTTGTCCTAACAAAATAACGTTTGGGGAAAAAAAAACAATTATGTCTAAGGGCTCAAATGCCAATCAGAATGAAGCATGAACTAGCTGAAAAATAGTGCATTTTGTAAGGCACCCATATAACAATATCTCAGATCAGGCTGTACAAGTGCAAGTGATGCTCAAACAAGAGATAGTTCCTACTTTGCAAAAGTGGTTATTAAGACAGTACTCTAGCTCTCTACATAAACCTCACTTGAGTAAATAACAACCCAAATTTTGTTCAAAATATGTTAAGCCTTGGGGTGCCTGGGTGGCTCAGTCAGTTACGTGTCTGACTCTTGATTTCAGCTCAAGTCATGATTTCCGGGTCATGCGATCGAGCCCCAGGTCGGGCTCTGTGCTCAGCAGGCAGTCTGCTTGAAATTCTCTCTCCCTCTCCCTCTGTCCTTCCACTCCTCTAAAATAAATAATTTTTAAAAAATATGTTAAGCCTTGTTGCTTTAAATTTTTCCATTTTTAGTTACAAAAATAATATATTCCCATTGTTTAAAAATTCAAAAAGTGCTTAAGAATAGAAAATAAAAAGTTAACTTTCCCTTCCACCTAATTGCATTAATTTGTTGCATATATTTTCACACATCTTTCTATGAATATGAAATCATAGACATGTACACCCCATATATACATCTTTTATATGTACTTTTTTATATACATGAGATCCTACTGAAGATACTGTTTTGCAGTTTGCCTTTTTTATTTCTCACTCTACTGTGGACATCTTTTGTACATACTGAGAACCAGCTCTTTTGGCAGATCTGTTCTCAAGCTCTGGTTTCTGGCATTTTTCCAACCACTTAAATGCCTCAATAACTGCTTTTAAAACAAACAAATAAAACAAACAAAAAACAAAACAAAAAGAAACCCAAAATAAAACAAAATAAATGCAAAACTGTACTTCCCAAGGAAAAGTATCCTTCAAATAATAAATAAATTAAGGAATTTGTTTTTTTTAATATACTACAAGAAAGGAAAATTCAATGTGACATGTAGATGATGCTCAATTCAGGTAACAAGGCTCTGATAACAAAACAAAAATTAATCTGGTTCTCTCAGTAGCCTTTTTATTTTTTTTATTTAAATTCAATTAGCCAACATATAGTACATCATTAGTTTCAGATGTATTGTTCAATAATTCATCAGTTGCCTATAACACCCTATTTTACTGTGGTAAAAACTCAACATGAGATCTAGCCTCTTAAATTTTAAGTGTACAATACATTATTGTTGACTATAGGTACAATGTACAATGGATCCTTAGAGCTTATTCATCTTACTTAACTGAAATTTTTGAGTAGCCATTTTTATGATATTCACTATACAATTTATTGAAAGGCAATGCCCTGATACTTTGATATATATTTACCTTCAAATGCCTATTATTTGTAAAGCAATTTTCAGATAATTATTTTCTAGAAATCTTGTCTTATGAAATAAAATGCTAATTAAAGAAGGGGTTAAATAAACACTTTAATTTAATATTAAATATAGATCTTCATTAGCTTCTAGAATTTTTCTGCTGAAGATTCTGCATGGTCTCCTAGCTATTAATAAAGTATGTGACGTACTCCTATTTAGAAGTTGATTGCAAAAACACTAATTCTTTAAATCCTGAAAATTTAGTCAAACTAATGTGATTTGCTACATGGCAGTTGTATCAGTATATTAGGCACATTTAGGGGACAATTGTTATATAAAAGTAGAATGCAATTAAAGGTTAAAAATTATTTCTACTTCAGCAGCAAGTGAGAACAGTTCTACTATCAGGAAGCCAGTTCATTAGTTCAAAAAACATACAAAATGTAAGGCAGGCTGAGTAGCCCTAAAGGAAATGAAGAGTTAAAGAACTATATTCCATTGTGTAAGTGCTCCTGGAGAAGATAAGTTTAGTAAGAAAGTTAGAATTTGCTGAGACTCACCATGGTCTAAGCTGTATTATGTTATTTAAACCTCACCATGGCTCTAGGAGGTAGGTACTATTATCTTTATTTTACAGATGAGGAACCTCAGGCAAAGGGAGTTGAGAAATTTGTCCAAGGTCACCAGAAGGTAAAAGATACAGCTTATAATTATATACACAGGTCTGATTCCAAATACTGGAGTATTACTAAAATTTGGATTATAGAATGGATATGATAAGTGTTTTCAGGAAGATTTTTCAAAGAATTATGTATAGCCTATATTAGAAGCTGGGAACAGCTTGGAGGTTGCTGTAAGTAGACTGAGCATGTAGTCTAATAATTTATATAATTCTGTCTTTATGTCATTTCTAACCTTTCTTCCAGAGAAGGCTAGACAAATTTTAATGATGTCAGATAAGGAAATTGTATTAGAACATTTGGCTACCTCTAAACAGAGAATGCTTAGTTTTTTAGATAGATAAACACTGGTTATAGAAGAAAACAGACAAACCTGCTCAATATTATGATTTTGAATTATTGGTTGCATCTGGTTTAAAAGAGTCACTAAAACAAAGTAATGAATCTGGAGAATTTATGGCTCCATTTCTTGCTCCTTTCTCTGTATTAAGCAGATTTTTTGAGGATTACTAAAAGCAACAATGATTTAATTAGATACCCTGTTTATTTATTCCTTTGTAGTTAGTCAAAAATGCAATTTTCTTGCTTCTCTTTCATTGCTGAGTTAAAGAACAGTGAAGTGTTAGTTATCACTGCCTTGAAAGTGAAACATTAGGCTTTACTACATGCTCATCATAGAATTTAATTGAAAACCCTGCCACAGTGGAAAATAACTAAACCAAGGATATTAGTTCTCACCTTGACAATAAAATGTAACTTTGGGTCACAAGGCAAATTCAACTTATTTTCTAAGTTGAAGGGAATGGTGTACATATAAAACAAACAGCAATTTAAGCTGATTAAATTCATTAGCCTTGCCTGTGGATCATACTTATTTAACTGGGATGGAAATCCCTACATGGCTCTGTGAATTGTGTAATAATAATAGATAAAACTTACTGAGCCTTTTATGCATCTGCTAAACAATTTATATAGATAATCCCCTTAATTCTTATATAACAACAAATGGGGCAGTTCCTAACATTATCCTCTTTTTATAGATAAAGAAACTGAGAATTAGAGATGTGTGACTTGTCCAGAGTCATACAGTCAGTAAGTGAAAGAATTTAAACCCAGACAGTCAGGCCCCAGAGCCTGTGGTGTTGCCTGAAACTCACAGGAAAGTGGATTGGATCATCATAGCACATCTTCCTGGGTGTCAGTTTTACTCAAGGACAGGAAATCTTGTCTTACATAAAAACTAATGTCAATAATTTATAGAATACACATTAAATATCGAAAATAAATTTATAGTTAAAATGTATAGATTTCAAGAGAGTTTCCTGCTTTCAAAGGGTAGCTTGAGGTCATACCTTCAGGCTCCTCAAAGTACAGGTTCCTCTGCCATAAGGAATACTTAAACAGAAAAATTCCTAGGGTGTTTTTCATTTAATTATGGATTGGACACATTGGCATTTATTTTAAGCTCTGACTTCCCAGTGTTTGGTTTTTAACCAAATAAAGCTGTTAGGCATGTTAGAATTACTGAAAACCATCTTGTTTGTTAAATCAGCTTGTTCTAGTATACTTCGTCAGTTCAAGCCAACACTCATGTATAAATCAGAGGAACTTGAGGACTAGTGCTCCCAAAGGTACTCACATCATAAAAACATAACTACAACCAGAGGAATGGAAGAGTGGCCATAGCTGTCACTTAAATAAATCCAGATCGAGCACCTCAGTTCAAGAGTTCATTCATTTTTGTTCACTAGAGATGGTAGAGTAAGAATTTAACACCTGGAATCAAACCATCTGGTTTTACATCTGGGCTCTTCTGATTATAAACTACGTGACTTTGGGCAAGTTATTCACTTAAAGTCTTAGTGTTCTCACTGAGGACACTAAGGATGATATGAAGATAATAGTATATGAGGATAGTATGAGGATGATAATGAACCTCTCAATGGGCTCATTAAAATGAAACAGTAAAAGTATAGTACTTGGTTCATTGTCTGATACATTGAAAATGATAAAGTTAGTTATTATTCAGTGACAACTATAAGTACATACTACTTAATGCTTAGGGTAATTATCATTAGAGGACCTTTCTTTACTACTTAATCTGCCCCTAAACCAAAATCATTAACACTGGTGAAAATGACTTTTTGAATACATAATAATGTTTGTAAAAGTGTTGCTTGTAGTGACAAATATTTGAAAACACACAGAATGTCCATCCAATAGAGAAGGCCTCAGTTTCCCAGTCTGTATAAGGATATTGGACTAAAGGATCTCTAAAATCCCTTCCACCTCCAACAAGGACAATACTTTCACACAGCTATTAGGTAGGCTTGAGACCACTACTCTAAGCAAAAGGGAAAAAAAGGAAAATCTAAGGCATTTGGTGGGTATTTAAAATTAAAGTTACAATGCACAGTACTCTAAATTTAACCAACACATTAAAAGTTTAAAAAAAAAGTTATTAATATCAAGAACAGAAGTCACTATTTAATACATTGGGAATTATTTTATTATATTTTTAGATATATGTAGTTAATTGTATGCAAATTTTACACTCTTAACCTTTATAATAGAATAAAAAATAAATGGCATCAAAAATAAACATGAGATATAAATTTGAGGTTGAGATAAAGAAGATTATATAATTTAGGACTGTCAGGAAGTTTAAAAGCTCTCAAGAAAGAAAGGAAGCTGTGTGTGGTGTAAAAATTAAAACAATACTTGGTTTGGAGTTTTATTTGTGTTGTGCTGATTTTTTTTCCTTTGAAATAACAGGAGACATTCTGTAGGCAGATAATGCCAACCAGGATAAGTGGCTATTTGACCTTAGAACTATCAAGATCTAGTACTATTAGTAATATGAAAAGTAGCAAACAATATTGAATTTTAGTTCTATGTGCCATTCTTAGCCCCATTTTATTTTATTTATTTTTTTAAAGATTTTATTTATTTATTTGAGAGAGAGAGAGAATGAGATAGAGTATGGGGGGGGTCAGAGGGAGAAGCAGACCCCCCGCTGAGCAGGGAGCCCGATGCGGGACTCGATCCCGGGACTCCAGGATCATGACCTGAGCTGAAGGCAGTCGCTTAACCAACTGAGCCACCCAGGCGCCCTTCTTAGCCCCATTTTAGAAAGGGAGAACAGAAGTAAGAAAAGTGAGGCAGCTTGCCCAATATCTAATGCAACTAGCAAAAGAAAAAAAAAAAAAATACAGGATTCAAGCCCAGCAATTCTGACTCTAGAACCTATACTAAAAATCAGGTCATAATGTCTCAGTAAGGAAAACAAATGCTAAGACTTGATAATTATTGGGATTCTCCTCTTTTATACTCTAAGAAAGGGTTTTGTGAATTGTATGTATATTGTTTGATATAAAAATGGCCATCACCTCTGAAGAGCTGTGGAACATGCATTTGTTCCCACCAGGAAGAATATTTGCAGTACCATAAGATTCGTTTTCCCCCAGAGGATGCACTAAATCAAATTAGTTAAATATATATTGGCATTCTGGATAAAATTTGGCAGAGAATGTCCATTTGGGCTTTTTCTACATTGTCCAAATGTAATGCAAAATTTAGAAATAGTTATTGTAGTCATATACACATGCATGGACACTGATCACCATTTTAAGTCCGTCACAATTTTCCTCCCCTTTTAGAAGAGTTAAATAAAATGCTTCCACACTTGCAATAAAAAATGTTTACTTTATTTGAGTTTTAATGTAAGAATTCTTCAAATGAGTACCATGGGCAAAATATTTTTGAATGCCCTCGTAAAAGTGTTCCTCTGCAATGTGGATTTACATTTTTGAACATGTATGCTATTTTTAAGTTGAAAACTAGCATTAGAACAAATATCCAAATAAGTAACTGATTTTCCTTCTCTGCCATTGCATTAATTATAACTTCCCTTTTAAATACCATGAAGTAAAGGCTATAATGCCATAAGTGTAAATCACAAATATTTCCTTTAAAAATTAAATGTTATAAAAAAAATTAAATGTTATAGCTACATACCATATTCTATTATGTGTACCCTTACTTTAGGAATGAGTATGGAATGAGATAATGTTGCTTTGAAACCCATAGTATGAAATAACAACCAATTATTTATAACAATTCTGTCTTTTAATCATAATTTATTAACAACTTGAAAATACTTTCTATTTACATTTTAGCAAACTGGTCTCTCTTATCAAAGGTGAGAAAAACAGGTGTTATTTGTGTTCCTGAATAATGCTAGCTACCATTCCTGTGGCTGGGCTGTAGACAGCCATACACTGGCAACTCCACAAAAATAGAAAAGCATTTGTGTTTCTTATTTTGATTTATTTTCTAGGTTACCAGTGCTGTTATTTTCCTTTTCTCTCAGATATTTGAGAGCAGAAATGAAAGGCCAAGGATGAAGATCCAGCTACTGTAACTGTCTCCACTATAATTAAATTCTGTTATCCCACAATTTGTTTCTCATTCCCTCCCAAAAATACCTAAGAAATGTTTACAAATTAGGCAAGTAAAATAAGTACACAATGGAACAGAATAGAGAGGCCAACACATATATGGACAACTAATTTTTGATGAAAGTACAAGGTAATTCAGTAGAGAAAGGAAAATTTTTCAACAAATGATGCTGGGACAATTAGATACCTAATTTCAATCTATATTTTGTACCACATACAAAAATAGGTCAGCTCTAAATGTGAAATCTCAGAGTATAAAACTTCTAAAAAAGCATAGAAGAATATCTTCATGATCTTGGGCTAGGCAAAGATTTCTTGGAGATGACACCAAAAATGTGGTTCATAAAAGAAACAAAGATGATAAATTGGACTGAGTCAAAATTACAAACTTCTGTTCTCTGAAAAACTATGAAAGGCACTGTTAAGAGGATAAAACGAAAATCCATGGATTGGGAGAAAATACTTGCAGAACTTATATCTGCTAAGGACTTGTATCCACAGTATATAACAAATTCTCAAAACTCAATAGTAAGACAAGAACCCAATAGGAAAATGGGCAAAATATGAATAGACAGTTCACCAAAGAAGATATGTGGATGGTAAATCACTACAAAAAAAAAAAGATGTTTAACATCCTTAGTCATTAGGGAAATGCAAAGTAAAACCACAATGAGATACTACTGCATACCTATCAAAATGGCTAAATTTAAAAAGAATGACCATACCAAGTGTTGGTGCTCCTAGTAGGAATGCAAAATTGTACAACCACTTTGGAAAACAGTTAATTCTTAAAAAGTTAAACATACACATAGCATGTGACTCATCAGTTTATTTATATAACATTCCAGAAAACGCAAACTAGTCTATAGAAACAGAGAGCAGATCAGTAGTTGCCTAGGCAGGCACAAGGAGAGGCTTTTGGGGATGATAAAAAATTTTCATTATCTTGACTGTGGGTGATGACTTCACAGGTATAAAGATTTATTAAAATATCACAGTGTGTACTTTATGTACAGTTGTATTATTGTACTTTAATAAAATTGTTTTTAAAAAGAATTAACTTGTGTACTCAGATAAAACCTGTCTAAATGAATAACAACAACAAAAAAAGAAAAACATAAGTCCACAAATAAATGAAATTGCAATGCTTTGCTTCTTAAATATCTACAACAAAGATAATGCTATTAGCACTTATTGCATATTACGTATATGTGTTTTTGTGAAAGGGGTGGTAGTCGGGATTGTGTATATGTTCATAACAGAGAAGGTATAAACGGATGTCAAAGAGCCATGTTCAGCCTAAATATAACAATAGATTCTGTGTTAAGCATCATCTCATGTAGAAGTATGAACATTTGACCCCAAAAAAGAATATCATAAAATAATGAAACAGAGAACATATCACTATGCAAGTAATTTAAAGATGGCCTTATGAAGAAAAATAAGCATATCATATGCTAGAACTAATACTTACAAAAATATTCACAGTAGAAAATATATGATATAATGCATAAATTAAGTGCATTATGTAAAAAAAATACTTATTTTCTTTTAGGAAACTGCAATAATAAAATTAACTAATAGACCAAGAAAAGCCTCAAAAATGAAAATACGTTACAAGATACCTAAGGTAGTATATATGCATCAAAAGTAGAGCACTGTAGTTAGAAGTCACCTATATAGTCTTTGGCTTGGGAAAAAGGAAGAACAAAAAAATCAAAATAGTTCATTAATAGCTCTGTATGAGTTTTTTTTTTTTTTTACAAGTCTTTCTCTTTTTATTCTCCTTGTTTCATTCCAACTTTTTTGTTTCAGTGTGATTAAGTACTAATCCTTGAAAAGCATTGTTTAGATGACAATTAAATTGGAATTAGGTAATTTAAAATGAAAGCTGTAGTTAAGATGCATTTGTCCAATGTTATAAGTCAGAACAGATGTATTTTCTAAAGGAGTCACAGTTGTCTTAAATCAAGGCCAAAATTATTTTACCTGTAGGATTTCACCACCAATTAATTTCTTTCTTAATTCAGTGGAAAAGAAGCAAAGGGTATAAATAGGCAATTCTCAAATGGACAATAAAAATATGAAAAGACATTCAATCTTACTGCTAGCCTAAGAAATACAAATACATAATGATAAGAAATTAATTTGGGGATGTTCATTAAAGATGTGAATAGTGATTACCTCTCAGTTTGTTTTTAGTTACTTTTCTTGTTTGGATTTCAATATATTATCCAACCTTTGTTCAATGCATATCATTTTCACAAAATATAATGTTATTAAAAAACAGCCACTACCTCATTAGTTGTTTGCAGAAAAATTAAGGCCAACGGATCAGAAAACAGAATTCAGAAACAGAACCAAGCAGTTTAGTTAATATGGTAAATGTCATATTTCAAGTAAGTGTGAGACAGATTATCAAATAAACAGTACAAAAAAATTAGCTAGCTAATAAAAATATATTTTAAAAAATATCTGAATCCCTAACTCATTGCTTACTTCAAAATACTAATTCCTGATAGTACAAAATTTAACATGTAAATGAAACCACTATAGTACTATCAAAATATAAGAGCATTCATTTCAAAAAGGATATCTATTATTTTAAATGAAAATAATAAGTTACAGAACAATATTTATGGCATAACCCCACTGATTTAAATCATTTTCCATAGTATACGTTTTGATTAAAATTATGAAATGAAAGAATATACACTCAGTTAAGTTTTATTCATCATTATATTACCATCCTCTACCACATGTGGCTGGCATATGGCAGGCACAAAAATATATTAGTTGAATGATTAAATAAATGAACTCATGAATTATTGGTGGAACTGTAAATCATGATAACTTTTCTGGGGAGAAGTTTGGCAATATGTGTCAAAGAATAAAATGAAAACACAATTTTTTCCAGCACTCCCATTTCTAGGAATTCATTTTATGACTAATTTTCACAAATCCATATAGTAGGTATCCAGGGCTAATTTTTTTTTATAACAGGAAAAAAAAAGTGTATGCTCATGGAGAGATGGTGTGGAAAGGAGCTGCTCTACAACAGGAATCTGGTTAAATAAGTTAAGTCAAATATTTCCATGGAATATGCACCTATTTTAAATTAAGATGTTGATCATTTACCATGCAAATATAGCCACAACTGATAAGTTAAATGAGCAGATTACAAAATATAATATGTTTTACATTGAGAACAGTTTATATAAATAAGCAGGTGTGTAGATGTACAAAGAAATTTCTGGAAGGAAATGCATCAAAATCCTAACAGTGGTTATCATTTGGTTGTTAAGATTATGTATTTTTACCATCATTGGAATTTTCTATATTTTTTCCTTACAATGCTTATATACCTTGAAAATCAGAAATAAACAATGAAAGTAAATTTATTTACAAAATAGAAAAGTGTTCCCTAACTTTTTAAAAAATATATGACTAAATGACAAAGCATAAAATCTATAATAAAAAGGTAATGCAAAGATTAATCTAACTTTAATATTTCTCCTCATTTGGAGTGATAATTCATCATGTTTTATATTTTAATTTACTACTTGTATTCCATGAGCAGGTTTAGACACTGAATGTGATTAAGTAGGTTATTTTCTACATTAGTATATCAAATCACCTCTATGGGTTTTTTTGCTTCCACAGAAATATCAAGGTATCTTCCAGCTAAGTCTTTAAAAGACTGTAATATATCCTGTGAATTTTTATACAAATACAGATAGGTAATTCTTGTCATTCATAAAAATGGGCTAAATATGTTTCTTACCTTTAATGAAAAGTAAACACTGGTCTTTTGGGTTGTACCAAGGGAGGTGTTCTGTAGCAGAAATGAATCCTGTAAATAAAAATAACAGATACCTGTTTTTAAACTTCATTTTACAAAAGTTTATTCACATATTACTGGATTTGTAAATCATACTTCAGTGTGGCTGGAATATTAGAAGGAAATTGGTGGCAGATGACATTGTAAAGTATACCCTGACGGAGGATGCACTTTTCGTCAGCACAAATTCCCCCCCCCCCCCAACCTGCTGTTCATGGAATTGAAAACTGCTGCACAAAAGTATGGAGCAAACCGTCTGCTTTTAAATAATACTACCTAACGTTTGAATGCCCTTGTATTTCATCTACAAGATTGTTGCAAGCATTGAGAACAGCTAATGGCAAGTCAGCAGCAAGGTCGGGGTATATTATATGCCAGTTTAAAAAGAGAAATATAGTAAAAATAGTGTAACTGACTCACGGCAACATGGGTTCACAACCCTGTAGATGGATATAAACCAGGCTTGCCAAACACCACAGATAGTACTTATTAAAACTGATACGTGGACGCATTATGCCTGCTTTCTAGCCCCTTCCCCCTTTGCCG
Organism: Neomonachus schauinslandi; assembly: GCF_002201575.2. NCBI lineage: Eukaryota > Metazoa > Chordata > Mammalia > Carnivora > Phocidae > Neomonachus > Neomonachus schauinslandi. Next base: position 53,050,764 of record NC_058419.1, read on the forward strand.
ATAAACGACTCCCCTTTTTCCTCCAGTGTAAAAATACACTCCCAAGGATATTTAGATAAAGAGATTTAAAAAAAAAAAATCATCCATAATCACACTACCCAATGATGCCATTTGGAGTATTTTCATCCAATTTTTTTAAAAACAGATTTTTGTCAAGAGGCTCCTGACAAACCAAACGGGAATTCAGGATGAGATGATGGGAGAAAGATACCCCTCTTCCCTTGTTAGGAACCATGGCTAGTATTTTTACCTCATATCTAAGCTTGTTTTTGAGTTATATAACTATAAAGATAGAATTTTGAGGGGAAATAAACGTCTTCCAAGGGTGTGTGCCTCAGCTACCAAGGAGCATCTGGGAAGGTGGGCGGAGCCTGGAGGGCGGCGGGTGCGTTTGGTATTTCATTAGGCTTAGAGCTTGTCAATCAAGCTTGCCCAGCAAATGAGGCGCGAGCTAAGGGCACACTGGGAACTAAATTAACGGTGGTTCTGACTGCAAGGGGTGGGGGCTTGCGATCTAAACCGTGAAGAGATCTTGGGGTCTTACACTGCGCCATTAGGCTGCGGCACGCGTCGGTCCGCCGCGGCTACAGTGAGAGGCCTTGCCACCGCCGCTCTCGCCCAGGCCTCTATTGCGGCTTCCACCTCTGCGCGGTCACGGCAGCCCAGCCCAGCCCAGCCCCGCCCTACGCTACTGCTACCTTCGCCGCTGCTGCAACCTCCTCAGCCCGGGCCTCCGCCGCTACCCAAGCATCCGTGAGTCATTTTCTGCCCATCTCCCGAGCGCGCGGTCTCAGTGGTAGTCACCACATTAAGAGGTTTGCAGGGTTGCAAAATGGCAGAAGCGGATCTTAACATGGTCTCGGAACCTGCCGCCCAAGGGGTTGCTGAAGAGAAGATGGCTAGCTCGTCTAGTGATTCTGGGGAAGACTCTGACAGCAGTAGCTCTATCAGCAGCACTAGTTGCAGCAGCAGCAGCAGTAGCCGCAGCCGCTTATATAGAAAGAAGAGGGTATCTGGGCCTTCGCGAAGAGCACGGCGGGCTCCGTTGGGTAAAAGTTTCGTGGATCGGCTGCCTCAAGCAGTTAGAAATCGTGTTCAGGCGCTTAGAAATATTCAAGATGAATGTGACAAGGTAGACATCCTGTTTTTAAAGGCAATTCACGATCTCGAAAGAAAATATGCCGAACTCAATAAGCCTCTGTACGATCGGCGATTTCAAATAATCAATGCAGAATATGAACCTGCAGAAGAAGAATATGAATGGAATTCAGAGGATGAGGTGTTCAGTAGTGATGAGGAGGTGCAGGAAGACAGTCCTAGTGAAATGCCTGCCTTAGAGGGTGAGGGAGAAGACGATGACCCTAAAGAAAAACCTGAGGTAAAGGCTGAAGAAAACGAGGTTCGAAAAGAAACTCCTGAGGCAAAGGCTGAAGAAAACGCAGAGTCTAAAGCTTTTCTGGGGGTAAAGCCTGAAATGAAAGAAGAGCCTAAAGTAGTCCCCCAGGCAAAGGCAGAAGATAAAGAACAGCCTAAAGCAGCAGAGGCTAAGGCAAAGGCTGCTGTAATAGAGGCTCCTAAAAGAATTCCTGAGGTCAGGCCTAAAGAAAGAGCGAATCTTAAAAGAGCTCGGAAGGGAAAGCCTAAAAAAGAAGATCCTAAAGGCATTCCTGACTACTGGCTGACTGTTTTAAAGAATGTTGACAAGCTCGGGCCCATGATTCAGAAGTATGATGCCCCCATTTTGAAGTTCTTGTCAGATATTAGCCTAAAGTTCTCAAAACCTGGTCAGCCTATAAGCTACACGTTTGAATTTTATTTTCTACCCAATCCATACTTCAGAAATGAGATGCTGACCAAGACATATATAATAAAGTCAAAACCAGATCACAATGATCCCTTCTTCTCTTGGGGATGGGAAATCCAAGATTGCAAAGGCTGTAAGATAGATTGGAGAAGAGGAAAGGATGTTACTCTGACAACCACCCAGAGTCGCACAACTGCTACTGGAGAAATTGAAATTCAGCCAAGAGTGGTTCCTAATGCATCATTCTTCAATTTCTTTAGCCCTCCTGAGATTCCTAAGATTGGAAAGCTGGAACCACGAGAAGATGCTATCCTGGATGAGGACTTTGAAATTGGTCAAATTTTACATGATAATGTCATCCTGAAATCAATCTATTACTATACAGGAGAAGTCAAAGGTACCTATGATGATGGTAAAGATTATGGAAACAGGAAATATCGAAAATAAAAAAGAGGCTGCCTGAAGGAATTTTCAAGCATCTCAAAACTTCAAGCAGGAGTGAAGCAGGTTTATATAGCCTCAGACGGGATGGGGGGGGGCTGCTCTATAACCTCAACACTAGCATTCCTTAGTCTTGTGTTTTCATATTTTCTTGGTAGTCTAAAAAATTGTCTTACAGTGTCTAAGTAGCCTGTTGTAGTGTAATATTCTTCAAAATATGTAAATGCTGTCAGTTATCTAAAGCATGCTCATTTGGTGCTACAGAGTTTTGATTTTTGTGAAGTCCTTTGTCATGTTCCTATTAGAATGTAGCTGTGAAAACTGGCATAATTGTCAATTGAGACAAATGTTTGCTTGAAAAAAAGAGTTCCTGAAATGCCAATGCAAGTAGTTTTTCTTTTCCAGCCCAGAAAACTAAACATTTAAATCTGCTTGCACTAACTGTGCCTTCATTACTTTGCTATAGAAATACAGTACTTACATTAACTAGAACAGCTAAACAGTGAAATTTGATTGCTTGAAAAAAGATTAGCATAAATTTAAGAATGTCCATCAAGACCATATACGATATGACTGAGCTTATTTATGTGACATAGTGGTCTATAAATTAAGAATAATGGAGTTATTGTTTACCACTGAAGTGTTACTATGACAGTATTTTTTAAAAGTTTCCTCATCTTATACTGTGTAATTGTGAACTAAAGTTACTAACCACATTTTCTTTGTAATATGTTCTATTTTGTCTTTCACTGAGATGATCACTTTTTATCACTTGATATTCTTTTCATGTTGTTCTATTGCATCCTAAAATAAATGTCCAATAAAGTGTATCATGCTATAAAAATCTAACATTTTTCCTATATATAAAAAATGTGGGTCTTCTAGAAAAAGTAGAAAACACTGAGGAAAAGGGAAATTTTAAAAAAATAATAACTATTATTAACATTCTGATATGTTTCCCAGATCTTAGCTCTTTGGAGGATACACATTCAAGTGATTGGAGAGAAATGGAACAGGGGAGCAAGGCTAAGGGAGAGAAGAAGGGGAGGAGAGAGAGGGAGGGAAAAGGAGAAGGAAGAGGGAGAAGAGGAGGGTGAGGAGGGTGGAAGGAGAGTGGGTGGGAGGGAGTGGGGAAGGGAAAGGAGAATAGGGAAGGAAGGGAAAGGGAGAAGGGTGGGGAGTGGAAGGGATGGGAGGGAGTGGGGATGGGGCAGAAGGGGGTAGAGGGAAGGAGTGCCTCACCCAGAAAGGACATCTATATAAGCTGTTGCTTTCACTTCCAAGAGTAGGATGGGTAAATGACCTAGGAAGAGTAAGTGACCCAGACCCACCCTCCACCTGATTTGGGAGGAGATCACACTCCTAGATGTGGCATTTTTTTTTTTTTTAATAGGTGGCAACAACTTTCACTTCAGCACCATGCAGCTGGTTACAGGGTAATGAGATCCTGAGATTTGGGGGTTGAAATTGGTGTGAAGAGGAGGCCCCTTAAAACTCAGCTTACCAGAGAGCTTTGCGCAGGGCAGAAAGGCACAAGCACAACAAATAATAAAGTAGTATTTTATTTCACATTTGCCGTTTCCCCATCCACATATATTTTCCTTCAAAACCTGAAGGAAAGAGCTGTGGCAGGAGGATTTGGGGATTTCTGGGTCTCTAGGCATAAAATTACCTAATAATCTTTCCAAATCCCATCATATAGTTTAATATCTTGCTTTTATCCCTGTTTAACAATAGCGCAGCCCCATATCTATAAATGTAAAAATATTACAATCCATGACACTATTTAACCAATCATGTATGTTTAGATATTTAAGTTGTTAGGATTTATACAAAATCAGGAAGCAAATTATGCTTTTAGCAACACCACTGCAATTTTTAGAGTGCCTTTGTTTTATTTCTGAGATATTTGCATCCATCAAGAAAGGGTATGGGAGCAGATTTACTTATATACCAGGGCCAAAGTGAAGACTATAATAAATATGGTGTACCTGGATCACTGCTGCAGAGGTTCCCAAATTGGACATATACTGTGCTTGCCAGACAACACAGCAGAGCCCTTAAAACTTCTACATGGAATGCAAAACCCTTATCGCGTCTTAGAACACTTAAGGAAGTATTTAGCCCCTTCCCACTCTGTATTTTCCAATATTAAAGGAATGCATCTCAGAATATTTGCAAAAAAGAAGCAGAAACGCAGAATATAAAAATCATTCAGAAGCACGCTACAGGAAGATATCCTGTTGGTAGATTGGTGTATTTCCTCCCAGTCTGTCTCTTGATTAGATTTTATCACAACTTCTTGGCTCAAATCTAAAGGTTAATTCAAGCTGGGTGGGTGTAAAGGGAAGTGGAAAGGCAGCTTATTGGTATTTTTACCTTTTTTGTTTAGGGCACTGGTGGGAGGGTAGGGGAAAGGGAGGGGCAGGGTAGGTGCCAAAGATTTTTTCCATCAGTAAGGCTAGAATTCCGGAAATGCAAGCTCTCTGTGGTGGGTGATTCTACCACACAGAAAGTGGCTAGTGAAAGTGGCTAGAGCAGAGAAACCTTTGGGCTTGCACCTTCGCTGGGCTGCAGGTTTGTCTATCATACTTACCCAGCCAATGACTAATGCCAGAAGGAGGAGCTGACTGGGCTTGAAACTCATGAGCAGGGGGCAGAGGCAGGAGAAGAGCTTTTATTCAGTCTTCGACTTCTTTTTGGTGCGCTGTTTTCCTTTTGCTGTGATTCAAGGCTGAGGCAAGCTACCTCCTTTCCTGCTCCCAACCGGACCAAGGAGGACTCCTCCTCCCCCGCCCCTCCCCTCCTTCTCCTTATGACTAAGCTGCAGTAGGGACTGCCGAAGAGGTAATGGAAGAAACTCTCTATCCAAGTGGACAAAGTGACAGTACAGATAGTCAAATAATGCAAATTACCCATTATATCTGAATCTAGCGAAACTGGTGCTCCTGCCGTCAAAAAACTTCAAGGACCATGTGATAAGATAGAAGCCAAATTTAAAAAGGAATTGCAGGCCCTTGAAAAAAAAGTATAAACTCACTTGATGAGGTAGGTAGGTGTTTGTACCCACCAGCACATGTATTAATTAGGACAGTGTAATAATTTCAACACACTTATGGATTACTTCAAATGTTGTTTTGTGGTTTTTGCAGAGTACATTTTTTTAATTAAAATGAAATATTTAAGTATTTAAATGCATAGCATTTAGAAGTATACTTTTCTTCAAAATATGCAGAACGTAACAAATTCTCTAGAGCATCTTTGCTCATTGCTATGTAGTTTAGTCCTTATTTTTATTTTGTGATATAGCTTTTAGAGAGTGGAAAAATTATTGGAACTCTTTGCTGAAGTTAATATTTACTTGGAGGGGAAAAAAAAAAACATACTTAGAGAGCCAATCCAAGTGTGTGTTTGCCTCCAGCTCAGAAGAGTTTAAGTCAACTTTGCGCCAGGTGTGCCTTCATTATTGTGCTGTAAAAATGTGATTTGTTGTGATATGGTACCTTGCAAAATTTTATCACTTGAATAAAGTAGCATAGAGTTAAGAATTTTCAAGAACACATTAATATCAAGTCTCCTAAATTACCTTTTTTTAAATTTTTGTATGACACATAGATTTATAAAGAAAAAAATAAACATAATGAAGTTGTTTTTCTGTTGTAGTGCTGATAAAAGTTAGTGTTTTCAACTGTTTTATTCACCTGTACTCATGAGTTATGTAAGCTAAGGTGATGGAGTATATTTTCTTTCTACTATGCTTCACTGAAAGTTGTCACTTTATCACTGTTTTATTACATCTTCTGATTATGAAAAATGTTCATTAAAGAAATTTTGGAAAATATACTGAAAAGCATAAAAATTATTTTAAACAACTCTGCCTTTAAATATAACCACACTTTTTAAAAAGATTTTATTTATTTATTTGACAGAGAGAAAGACACCAAGAGAGGGAACACAAGCAGGGGGAGTGGGAGAGGGAGATGCAGGCTTCCCGCCGAGCAGAGAGCCCGATGTGGGGCTAGATCCCAGGACCCTGGGTTCATAAGATTACCACACTTTACATGAAAATGTCTATAGCTTTATCAATATAAGTACTATCACGATCACTTTTCATTTAATATATTTTGTTTTAACATATATGAAATGAATATGCCATAATTTATTGCATCAGCTTCCTATCAAGGGCATTTAGGTTAGGAGCATCTTTTTCTAATTGATTATAATTGTAAACGCTGTCTTTGAATTAAGGAAAAATGTTGCATATGTTGAAACATTTTCTCTTTTGATTTTGTTCATTTTTTTCCCTGCAGAAGAGTTTTAATGTTAATACAGTCACATTTATCCTTTCCCCCCCATTATAGATTTTGGGTATTTGGCTTAGAAAGACCTTCCCACATCAAGATGATTTTTTTTAATTGCTCATGTTTCTTATAGTACTCTTATAATTTCATTTAATGCTCTAATCCTTCTGGAATAATTTTGATTTAAAGATTAAGGTAGCTGTACCACTTTTTTTTCTCTCAACACAATTCACCAGTTGTTTCAGTACCATTTATTGAATATTAAATATCCAATGTAATGAATTGCCACCTTTATTATATAATCCATTACCTCATGTGTTTGGGCCTACTCCTGGTCTGTTCTGCTCAAAATAGTTATTCTTGTGCCAGTATAAATCTTTTCAAACAAATCACTATATACATTTTATTATCTGTTAAGAAAAGTTCCTTAAAAAACTTGTTTTTAAGATTTTTTTGGATATTTTCACCTATTTATTTTTCCAGATGAGCTGCAGTGTTGCTTTTTTTTCAGATTCCCTCCCCAAAGCCTATGGATATTTTGATTGGAGTTTGTTTGAATTTATAGATAAATTTACAGAGAATCAAGAATTGCATATTATTCAGTCTTTTTATCCAGTGACAATTCTTTCCATTTAATCAAGTCTTTCTTATATCCTTCAGTAGAATTTTAAAGTTTACCTGTTAAAATAGGCTTTTCAAAAATAGTCAGAACCCGTTCTTTAGTTTCTTCTTCCTTAGTCTGCCTTTTGCTGATGCTGTTTTGCTTCTTTTTTTTTTTTTTAAAGATTTTATTTATTTATTTGAGAGAGAGAGCACATGAGAGAGGGGAGGGTCAAAGGGAGAAGCAGACTCCCTGCCGAGCAGGAAGCCCGATGCGGGACTCGATCCAGGGACTCCAGGATCATGACCTGAGCCGAAGGCAGTCGCTTAACCAACTGAGCCACCCAGGCGCCCTGTTTTGCTTCTTATTTTTAAATCATCTATGCTTTGGTATTGTCCCTTTCTTTCAGCTTTGAATGGGGGCAACTTTCCTGAAGTGTGATGTGTGAAGAGGTAGGAAGAAATGAGCTTGAGCATCTCAGTAGCTTCAATTCAGGTTTGTCTCATATCATTCTCTCTCTAAATTGCTATATCTTCTGCCTGGGGCCTTTTCTCTCAATTTATGTTGTTCTCTCCATAGACAGCTTTGAGATGAACAGTAGGTCAGCATGACTCAGTGAAATGGTGTTCTGTGGTGATGTAGTAATTTCTGCTCAACTGACTGGCCGGCATCTGTAGTTACTTGTTGCTTGCCTTTCTTATATTGAAGCAATCTCCAGAAAATAAAGATGATACTCTGGTATACTTTTCTTCTTTACTTCAGCTCCCCGTTTATTCTGTGTTATGGAGCTGTTTCCAAAAAGGGTCATTTTTTGCTGCTTTCACTATCTGCCACAGGCCTAAATTCAGGGCTTGAACACTTAAAGGAATCTGCACATTGTCGGAGACCTGTGAAAGCAAGGCTCATAGTCCTGCTTTTTTTTTTTTTGGTTAAAATTTCATTGAAACTGAAAGATAGTCTTTCCAGTGTGTGTCACTTGTGATTGTGGCTGGTTTTTTTTTTATTTGAAAATTATTTCTGCCTTTATTTTTTATTCAGATGATTCTGTTGCACATGCAGGATTGAAAACCACAGAACAATGTAGAGAAGAATCTCCAAGAGGAGTGTTATATAATGTTCTCTAAATGTATTGACCTCAGAAAACCTTTTCTACAGCAAAGCTATTAACTCTCCTAATTGAATAGTGTTCCTGAAATACCAGTTTGGTGAATTTGGCTTTGGCTAAATATGTAAATTAGCCCCTCTTCATTTATTGGTAAAAACATCCCTTGACATTCAAAAAAAATATTCTGTTAAAAAAATTTTTTTGAGACAAAGAACTCATAGAAAGATGCAAATATAGTACAGAAAGGTCCTGTGCACCCTATACCCAGCTGTTCCAAATGGTAACACCTTACATGACTATCTATAGTACAATACCCAAATTAGCAAATTAACACGTACAATCTACAGACCTCATTCAGATTTTGTCACATTTTACATGCATTCCTGTATGTGTGTGCATGGATGTGTGTGTGTGCATGCACGTGCACGTGCGTGTGTGTGTGTGTGTGTGTGGTTCTGTGTAGTTTTACCACATATACAGATTCATGGAACTACCACTGCAATCAAGATTCAGAACTGTTCCATTATCACAAATTAACTCCCTCATACTAATGTCTTCCCTCTTGTCCCTAATGTCTGGCAACCAGTAATTTGTTTTCAGTATTGAAATGAAAAAATTATACAGATGATTATGTAAATGGAATTATACAGTATGTAACTTTTTGAGATTGACCTGTTTTCACTAAGCAAAATAACTTTAACATCCATCCAAGTTGTACCTGTATCAATAGGTTGTTCTTTTTATTGCTGAATAGTATTCCAGTGTGTTAATAACTGATCTGTGACTATGCTATAGGAGAATAAAACCGAGTGAAAAGCAAACAGGACTGCCAGTGCCCAGAACCTCCCATAGGGATAAAAGAAGGAATTACAAGGTCTTTCTTTATAAAATTTGAAAGTTTAATAGTATCAATAGAAAATGCTTGTGATGCTTACTATGCCCCAGAAATATATAAATTATTATTTATGTAACTCTTGCTATAGTCTTAAATAAGTATAATTATTATCTCTATTTAACAAATGGAGAAACTAAGGTACAGAAAGGTTAAGTAACTTGTCCAAGCTCACACAAATGGTAAGTGACAAAGGCAAGCTTTCAACTTGGCTGTCAGGCTTGAGTCCATGTTCTTAACTGCTCTACTATACCACTCTCTACCATGCTATACCACCTAGAAATGCACCTTCCTTGTCCATTCTCAGGACTAGACAAGGGTTCAAGGGAAGCAGCAGAGAAAAAAATAAGTACAACCTGGAGGCAAAGGTGTTGTCCATCTATAGAAGAAAACTAATAATTTTGTCTTATCTAACAGTAGTGCCCCCTGAATCCATTTATAGCTCATGTCTTAGTAACTTTGCCAAGGTTTATAGCTTAATTAGACCACTGGGTGGGGTTTAGGCCCTGGGTAGTATCCATCATATTCAGGGGTATGATGAGAGCTGGCTTAGTAAATTTATATTTTAATAAATGCAGGATGATTTATTACTATTAAAGATTTCTTTTACCTTTCCAACTTCTTATATACTTATTCCCTGTCTGTTTTCCTGTAGTCAGCAGCAATAAAGAGCCTTTTAAGTCAGTAGATGTAAGAAGCAAAAGAAGCTGAAAAGTGATTTATTCCTCAGCATCCTTGAGCAGAACCTGAAGGGACATTTATAGGATTTGGGCATTGTAGAGGATGAAAGCAGGGATTTGAAGTCAGTAATAGGCCTGGTTTTGACTCCCACTTTCGTCACTTATTGGTTCTGTGACCTTATGTGAGTTGCTTAACCCCTCTACTCTTTGTTTTTCATATCTATAAAATGGGACTCTTATCTTCCTACTTCATAGAACTATTATAAGGCTTACATGAGATATTCTTTATCAAATACTTAGCATACTGATTGGCATGCAGTAACCATTCAAATGATAATTATTATTGTTATTGCTGTAATTAGGATAAGTGCGTTTTAGCTGGAATTCCAGGTAAAATATCATGATATTAAATATTTTACAATCGGGGATGCCTGGGTGGCTCAGTCTGTTGAGTGTCTGTCTGCCTTCAGCTCAGGTCATGATCCCGGGGTCCTGGGATTGAGTCCTGCAATCAGACTCTCTGCTCAGCCAGAGCCTGCTTCTCCCTCTGCCCCTCCCCCTGTTCCTGCTCTCTCTCCCTCTCTCTCTCTCAGGTAAATAAATAAAAAATAAGCATATATACATGCATATATATATATATGTATATTTGTATATATACATATGTATATTTTACAATCGGTATTCACTCATCCAGGTGTGTCCATCTTCAAGGAAAAAAATCATCTTTCATGGATTTCATGTAACTGTTCCTGTTCTTTCTTGGATTTTTTCCTCCCTAAGTCAGTTCCTGGTAAACATGTACCTGCCTGCATCATTACTGTATCTTCAGTCTTTCAAGATCATTTTGAATTTTTATCCATTTCTTTAGAGCCAGTACTCTACCCAATGTGTTTCCTCACAAGTCTATGACATAAACTCTTTCTTTAGTAATGTTGAATACAACTGGATCATTTTCAGATCCCAGTTGCCCATTTCTATGTAAAATAGGGATTTACAAACTATTTCCAGGTGAAATCCTTTCTATACAACCTCTTCCAGTTTTGCCTTGGTTTCTAAAAATGTTCCTTTGGTCAGGAAGTTTATTTTTAAGAATTGCTTGCAAAAGTTTAAGAGAATACAAGAGGTGAGAAGTGAAAGGCAGTGAACAGCATATTGGATGGCATTTACTTAAGAAATTTGCACCACACGCCATAAAAATGAAATTTGAGGAAAGTAAAAATATTTCATGTAATATTTTCCTTTAATTATAACCACTAATTACAAATTCAGGTAAAATATCATGATGCTAGATCAGCTGAAATTGATATTAACTCACACCAGCCTGTCTTGCTTTAAGGAAAAAAGTCTCTTTAAATCCCTGTAAAAAAGGATTATGGGAATAAGATGCATTACTTACAATTATTAAAGTAGAATTAAAGTTTTAATAGAGTTCTTCAGTTTTTGGATTGAAAAACAAAACAAGGAAAAGCACCAGGACAAATAAGTCACTTAAATTTTTTGTTGTTGTTATTTTTGGTTGGGTTCAGGGTGCAAGGAAAACATTTCAACAAATGTAATATACTTTTAAATATTGGAAGAATTGGATTTTCACAGTCTATTTACCATGTCAGCAGGTTGCCAATTAGTTGTTTGAAATTCTTTTATGCCAAGCCTGCAGCTGTATTTAATTAGGCTGATGGGTTAGAGAAAGAACCTAGCTATTTTTAAAAATCTGTATAGATGATGAGGCTTTAGGAAAATGAATCCTGACTTTTTGCAATTGAATCTATATTAAAACAAGAATCCCTAAGTGGCAAAATCCATGGTTGATTTTCTAGACAACGGTTTTAGAAATAAGTTAGGTCTTTTCAAATGTATTTAGATTTGTTTAGCTTGTGTTATTAAATATTCTCACAAGTATAATAGTGAAAAAAAAACTTTACAAGACCCAACAAAGCAAATGCTATGTCTTAAACTACATGTTCAAAGAAGTATTATCTCAGTAGTTTGATTTTCATTTTAAGATATGAGGAAGCAAGAGATCACAAATGGTAATATTTATATGTGAAAAGAGAATATTTAGTTGTTTTATGTTATGCAGAAACTTATTTGATATTAAATATGGCTTAAACCTCTATATTTTCTTAATATTTTTAGTAAATAAAAAGTGTTTGTGTATAGTAAAGTGCAGTTGAGTCAAAGTTTTGTTACTCAGGGTAGATTAACAAATCTCCATCCACCAAAAATGTATTATGTGATATTTTAAAAAAATACCAGAGTTTGTTGATGTTTAAGATCCTTTAGTTGGCCTGTCTTCTCTATCCAGCAACCTGCTTTGTGACACCTTGTGTCTAAGGAAAGGTAGAAGAGAAAATACTGGGTGACATTCCTCATCTAATTTTAGGATCTATCTTGATATTCTCAATTTAAAACCATACTAACACCACTTATAAAACAATATATATAAGATAAATGAACAAACTGAGGAGAAAACAACTTGTAAAAGAGATAAATAGGTGGGGCGCCTGGGTGGCTCAGTCGTTAAGCATCTGCCTTTGGCTCAGGTCATGATCCCAGGACGCTGGGATCTAGCCATGCATCGGGCTCCCTGCTCAGCCGAGAGCCTGCTTCTCCCTCTCCCACTCCCCCTGCTTGTGTTCCCTCTCTCTCTCTGTCAAATAAATAAATAAAATCTTTAAAAACAAAAAAGATAAATAGGCAATTCAGAAAATATTTTTATATATATATCAGCCTTTTGGCTAATGAATATGAAAAATCTCAGTGCACTACTAATAAAAAAGATGACAGTTAAAATAACAAGGAGATACTGCTGTTTACCTGTTTTGTTGATAAAATTTAAATTTAAAAGTTCCCACCATTGTTCCATAATGTGAGGAAAATTCCCATGTCGCATGCTCAAGCAAAAAGGTTAGTACAAATTTTCTGGAATATTATTTGGCAGTACTTAATAAAACCTGAAAAATGTGCCTACTCCTTGACCCAGCAAATCTTCAAGGAATTTATCTTAATTTGAAAATAATCGCAAAACCAAGTATAACAATGTTCATTTCAGTGTTGCTTATAATACTGAAATGTCAGAAACAAGTTAAATATCCAAAAAGAGGGGATTCAATTTATAAGTTATTGTTTATTCCTATATTTGAATAATATAAAGGTATTTAAGGTAATAATGTAGATCTATACTGATCTTGAAAGATAGCTAAGATAAATTGTTTGATGAAAATGGTCTCAAAAATATGGAAAGGTATGCATATATATGTAAATTATATATAGTACACAAAAATGTTGATAATAGTTATCTATATGTAATAGGGTTTTAGGTAATTTATAGTCATGGTTTTTGGGATTCTAAATTTTATATAATGACCAGAACTTAACTGTTGTGATCAGAAAAAGTGGGAGAAACAGGAATATGTTAGAATTATAGGCAATTATGTGGAACTGTAGAGTCAGGGAACATAAAGAATTATGAAGGTGCTATATAGGCACATATTTGAGCTACACAGTATTGGAGACTAATTTTTAAAATAATGTATTAAAATCATTCACACAGTGTATGACCCTTCACAGTGGTCTCCTTAAGACCAAACATGAAATCCAATAATGTTGACACCAGCAGAATGTTAAAGATGATCTACTTTCTCATTTCTTAGATAAGAAATCTTGGGCTCATTGGGGGCGCCTGGGTGCCTCAGTCGGTTAAGTGGCTGCCTTCAGCTCAGGTCATGATCCCAGGGTCCTGGGATCGAGCCCCACATCAGGCTCCCTGCTCAGCAGAGAGCCTGCTCCTCCCTCTCCCTCTGCCTGCTGCTTTCCCTGCTTGTTCTCTCTCTGTCAAATAAAATAAATAAAATCTTTAAAAAAAAAAAAAGAAAGAAATCTTGGGCTCATTGTATCTAAGTACTATCCAAGGTCACACAACAGGTAGTAATGGAAAGTTCACAAAACCATGCTGCTTTCCTTTTCAATTTTTTGGATAATTAACAATTGCTATAAAACCGAGGTTATTCTAACCTCTTTGACCTTCAATGTTTACTTTTCCCTTTAATACCCAAATAACCTAACCTCAGCCTTCATTCCCTCAAGTAACTTCAGTAGACTCTGCCTAGTTTCCTTTTCCAAGTATTTCTGAGAAAACTAAAGAATGCTTGGTTGTATGTTCCAAAAGTGTTTCTGCTTGTCACTTATTAGTGCTTTCTTAGGGCAATGCTTCACACTCTTCCACTGGTCATACTGTGCTGTCTCACAACCACTTCTCTATGTTGCTGCTACTTACCCAAATACACATTACACTAAAAATTAACACATCACACCAAAAAGTAAACCCCTAAAACACAGCTAATATCTGACTCTTATGCTTAACAAAATTTTACTGATGACTTGGGAATAGGAGAAGGAAATTATCAGATAGAAAAAGGAAATTTTAAAACTAGCTATCAGAGATCCATCATCTATGCCTCTGCACAGGGATCCCTTAATGACAGTCCTTCCTGATGCCGTATATGTTGTGTCAACTTATTTCCCACGTGGAGAGTCCCCTTGACCCCTTTCTTTACAGGTGACTAGAGTTCCTATTTTTTGGGGGGGGGTATTAAAAAAAAGGAGTATCTACCTCTCTTCTTGTCAAAGGCCTGTTATTTTCCCAATGAGAAAGTTGAAAAACTCAGTTCCTTCAAGAGATATTCCACAGTTGCCACAACTGGTCTAGTCATTATGTTCTGGATAAAACAATTATAATTGCACATTTCTCAGTCCGGATTATTCATATATGTGTGGAATATGTGAATTTCCTTCTGTGAACCAACAAAATAATTTTTAACTGCAGGTCCTGAACCATCTTTTCAACTGCCTCTCCTCTTTCTCTTTGCTTCAGCTTGTCTTTGACTTTTTTCTGGTGTTCTACTTTCTCTCTAGCTTTGTCTACTTTGACTCCCCCTTCTCTTTTCACATATTTGCTTGCTTTTGACTTCCTGGACAGATGATTAAGTCCATTTTGGCTTTGCTACTTCTTTTCTATTACTTTTTGTTGTTGTTGTTGTTGCATAGTTAAGTGTACTGTAATCTGTAAAGATGAATTGGAAGTCTCAGGAGGATTATTTTTAATTTTAAATTGGGTAAGATAAATTTGCCAATTAACCTAGTTCTAAAAATCACAGCTGAGAAAATGATATCCAACAGAGATTACTATTTTCATAGAGATACAAAATACATTGATAGCAGCACCCTCAGGATGCCTGGGTGGCTCGGTCATTGAGCTTCTGCCTTCAGTTCAAGTCATGATCCCGGGGTCCTGGGATGGAGCCCCACATCGGGCTCCCTGCTCCGCGGGAAGCCTGTTTCTCCCTCTCCCACTCCCCTTGCTTGTGCTCCCTCTCTTGCTGTCTCTCTGTCAAATAAATAAATAAAATCCTAAAAAAAAATAGCAGCATCCACAGTGAAAGACAATGCGTGAAAAATTTCAAACATCCCCAGTATAGACATCAGAATAGAGTAAATTTTAATGTTGAATATTGTTTATACCTTTTTAACATTCTTCACTTTAAGATTTCAAGTTCTCTTGTTAGTAATTGAAAAGATATGTTTTCTGTTGTTGCTAAATCCTTCAAACAAGTCTATAACATTCTATTTTAAGTAATACTGAAGTAAAAGGAACCCAGCATTTCTCCTGTCTACTGTCCCTCATTCCCCTCCACAAGATCACAGAGAAAAAAATCAAGAACATTTCTCATTTCTCCTACCCTCAAAATAAATTATCTGCTTTTCTATTCTTTTGAAAATACCAGGTTTATTGAAATACAATTCACAAACATTATAATTTACTTTTATTTATTTTTTTTTAAGATTTTTTTTTTTTTAATTCATGAGAGACAGAGTGAGAGAGAAAGGCAGAGGGAGAAGCAGGCTCCCAAGGAGCAGGGAGCCCGATGCGGGACTCGATCCCAGGACCCTGAGATCATGACCTGAGCCGAAGGCAGACGCTTAACCATCTGAGCCACCCAGGCGCCCCAAAAGTTAGGCATAACTGACAGTCTGCACTCAGGACAAGTCAAATTACATTTACTTTCTTTGCCTCAGCACCATTTGCACTTTTTCCTTAAGTTGAAGGATGTTCTGCTTAGAAATCTCTTTAGACAGAAGGGAGCTGAGTAACATGTCCCTCCTCTTTCTTCCTCTACTTTCTACACATCACTAGTGTGCATTAGTTTTTTCTTGCTGCTGTAACAAATCACTACATGTTTAGCAGCTTAAAATAACACAAATTTATTATCTTACATTTCTGTAGGTCAGAAGTCCAGTATGGGTCTTGTTAGGCTAAAATCAAGGTGTCAGCAGAGCTGGGTTCCCTTCTGGAAGTGCTATGAGAACATTGTTTCCTTGCCCATTTAAGTTGTTGGCAGAATGCGATTACTCATGTTTGTAGGATGATGTCTCCATTTCCTTGGCTGGCTGGCTGTCAGCTTGCCCCATCTTCTAGAGCTACTCACATGTCTTGGTTCATGAACCCCTTCCTTCTTCAAAGCTAGCAACTCCTCTGCCTTCCTTTTCCACTTTTAATTATTTTTTTTAGCTTTATTGAAGTATAATTGACAAAATTTTAAAATGTTTGTAGTGTACATCATGGCGATTTGATATATGTATATATTGTGAAATGATTCCCACTTTCTAGTAATTAATATACCTGTTTACCTAACATAGTTATTTGCTTATTGTTTGGTGAAAACATTTAGGTTCTCTACCCTCTTAGCAAATTTCAATTCTATAGTACAGTGTAATCAACACTTTTTATTTTTCTTGAAATTGTTTTTTTCTCTTTTTGTATAGGTCCCCTATTTATTTTATTTATTTTATTTTATTTTTTTAAAGATTTTATTTATTTATTTGAGAGAGAGAGAATGAGAGAGCAATGAGAGGGGGGAGGGTCAGAGGGAGAAGCAGACTCCCCGCCGAGCAGGGAGCCTGATGCGGGACTCGATCCCGGGACTCCAGGATCACAACCTGAGCCGAAGGCAGTCGCTTAACCAACTGAGCCACCCAGGCGCCCGGTCCCCTATTTAAATCTATTTTTTGTTTCTCTATCTACCTTCTAGTATCCCATAGGCTTTATTTATTTTATGTATTGTGTAAGGATCTGTATTTCTCCCTTAAAAAGTTATTTGTTGCATGCTTACTTCCTCTTGGAGAGTGGTAGAGAGGAGAATGGGCTAAGCACTTGCACTGTGGTTAGTGATAATACTTTCAATGAGGAGTTCCCATTTCCATATAGGCCTTTAATTTAGATCCATCACAGAAATTCCTGACTTCCATGCTACTTTAGGTGATTTTCCCCCTGTCAGTCACTTAAGTAGTTCTGGGCTATAGGAGAGGGAGGTCAGAGATCTACTATTTTGTTGGTTAGTATCTTTCTAATATACAGTGTGAGGGCAAGACTCATTCTTAGAAGCAATATTTAAGGAGTATTTACCCATAAAACTCTACTGGGTCTACTGCTCAGTTGGTTACCATAAGGAGCTCTGCTTCAGCAATTCTTTATGGGGAAATATTCAATGTCAGAGCTTTAATGGCCTTGTAGCCATGATCCCATTATATTACTGTTCTATCAATTAGTTGTTGCAATTTTTCCATATAACCATTTCCTGCCTGCCCTAGGAGTGTTATGTGAGGAGGATTGGTTGTAGCAACTACCACTTTAATGACTTATAACCAGTGTGATGGTTAATTTTATATGTCAATTTTACTGGGTTATGAGGTGCCCAGATATTTGGTCAAACATTCTTCTGGGTGTGCCAGTGAGGGTGTTTTGGGATGAGATTCACATTTGAATTGGTAGACTGAGCAAAGTAGAATGCCCTCTCTAATGTGGGTGGGCCTCACCCAAAAAGTTAAAGAATGAGAATAGAACAAAAAGGCCAACTGTCTCACAAGAGGGAACTCCTTCTGTCTCACTGCCTTGAAGCTAGGAAATCGTTTTTCTTTTGCTTTTGGACTTCAAACCAAAATATCGGCTCTACCTGGGTCTTAAGCCTGCTGGCCTTTGGACTGGAATTATACCATCAGTTCTCCCAGTTCTCAGGCCTTTGGACTTGGACTGAAATAATGCCATTGGCTCTTCTGGGTCTTCAGCCTGATGACTGCAGACCTTGGGACTTGTCAGCCTCTAAATTGTGTAAGATAATTCCTTATAATAAACTTCTTTGTATATATGTAAGTGTATATAATACATACACACACATATACATACATACACAAATATAAAATCTATTGGTTCTTTTTTTTTTAAAGATTTTATTTATTTATTTGAGAGAGAGAGAATGAGAGACAGAGAGCATGAGAGGGAGGAGGGTCAGAGGGAGAAGCAGACTCCCTGCCGAGCAGGGAGCCCGATGCGGGACTCGATCCAGGGACTCCAGGATCATGACCTGAGCCGAAGGCAGTCGCTTAACCAACTGAGCCACCCAGGCGCCCAAAATCTATTGGTTCTATTTCTCTGGAGAACCCTGACTACTACTGCCAGTATACTCATTTTTATACTCATTTTTCTCTACAGTAACTCCTCTCCCCACCTCCACCTTGGGAAAACTTTCTTTTTCCTCTCATAACTCTTATGCAGTCTATAACCACCCTTCTGATAGAGGCTAATTTCAGTGAGTTGTGGAGGTCTAATATCCCCCACCCTTCTAAGGAAGGTTTTACTTTATATATATTTTAAGTTCTAGTCTCTTTACCACTCCATAAGTTGTAGCCCTCCACTCACAAATTATTTTGTATTTTCCAGGCAATTCCAATTGTTAAAGCAATAATTGGCCCTCTTTTATATTTCCTGGCATCATAACTGGAAGTCAACTCTGATTTAGTTGGCAGTTTTTCTCACTGAAAAAGGATACATAAAGCACAAGTTTCATCATTGCCCTGTTTCTTCTCTGGCAGTGCCTCTGCTACACATATATGTGAGAAAACTGGTTTTGGAGTTCAACAGAACTAAATTTAAGACCAAGATATGTGAGGCCGTTTAATTTCTTCAAAGTCAGTTTATTCATCAGTAAATGGGGATAGTAATAGCATTTACCTCATAAATTTTTACTGAATAAATAAGATATTGTGTATTACTCTTAGCACAGGACTCTGCCACATGGTAAATAATAAGTAAATTCTAACTATAATCAGTAGTAATAGTATTATTCAATAGACTAAGGAGATCAATGAAATTCTATCCCTATTCTTTCTAGCTTGTTTCTTTATCTCTAAGATATATATTTTTAGTCCTATATATGAGATGATTCTCTGGAAAATCTAGCTCATTTTTCCCGCTCTACAGAGAATACATACACTGATTGACAAGATTTGGAGTAGGTTTTCAGTAAACGAAGTTAATCTCTTAGAACCTGTGATGAATCTCATTAAAAAACAGGAAGAATTATTTATGGTGCTAGAAGAAGCAATATTTGAAGTGCACGCCTAAGATTTTCTACATGAAAATTTGGATAAAATATGAGGAAATTGCAAATGAATTTTTCCCCAAATTGACAACTGTATTATTACCTATCATTAAACAACCCCTATCCTTGAAGATTTCTAAACAAAAGAGAAAGTTATTAATAAGTTACATTCCAGTTGTTCAAGTAGATCATTGCTTGCATTTTGACAAAAAACAACACTTGTGCATAGATAAGTTTTACATTTTTTTCTATACATACACACATATGTTCATAGTATTGAATGGAAATCAAAATAGAACAAATTTTGATGTTGGTCATAGTTCAGATTTTATTTATTTTTATTTATTTATTTGAGAGAGAGAGAGTGAGAGCACGAGCGGGGTGGAGCGGTAGAGGGAGAGGGAGAAGCAGGCTTCCCGCTGAGCAGGGAGCCAGATGTAGTGCGGGCCTAGATCCCAGGACCCTGGGATCATGACCTGAGTTGAAGGCAGATGCTTAATGACTGAGCCACCCACGTGCCCCTGTTGATCATAGTTCATACCTTTTTTACATTCTTCACTCTAAAGTGACCCAGACCTGAAGAAGGATTCAAATACTGCTTCTCCAGTTATCAGTTATGTCATCTTGAGCAAGGGAATCACTTTTTTAAAATGAGGGTTTATATAGAGTTATGGATCACGTCTGTGTGTCCATATTCTTTATATTATTTATTCATGTTTGCAGTTAAATTGTGCATATATACATAGAGTAAAATAAGTCATATCTTTAAATTGAGTCTACTATGGTCCACTTGTTAGAGGGCAGGGAATTTGCACTTTAGCAAAAAGACCAGAGAATTAGGAATTAGCAGCTCACCTATCTCTAGACTTTTGGGTTCAAACATGTTTCCAATTGTTATTTGGGAAAAAAAAAATCAAGTTTGACTGTAACAGCCCCAAACCACAATTTTGTCCACTTATGTGAAAATACAGAAATGTGATAAGAGATCTTCCTCAGGCAAGTAACATACCCGTTGAACAAAACACTTGCATGAATATTTCACAAGAGATATGTTCTCCAATGACTTTTTAAATGGTATTTTTAATATATGCATACATTAACATTCACTCTTTGTATTGCAAATTTCTATGGATTTTGACAAATGCATAGTGTTATGTATCTACCACTACAGTATCATACAAAATAGTTTCGTTCTTTGGTTTCTGATTTTAAATAAGTTATAAACTAATGTCATTCTTTTTTTTTTAGGGTTTTAATAAATTTTTATCGAATTTAAACAATCTATTTTAAAAGTATCACACAAAGCTGCTTTCCCTTCTTACCTCTTTATTATTATTATTATTTCTTAAAATATTGAGGAGCATTATGGAATCTAATACCTAGTGTCTCAAATGTTTTTTGAGGGATGCTCTTATATAACTAATAATAATATGACGTTTATATTTTACAGTTTCAAAACAGCCTTCATACTTAGTCTGAAATGAGTCTTTAAAGAATCCTAGGAATAAGATAGGGCAAGTATTAATTTCCCCATTTCACAAAAGAGAAAACAGGCCTTGGAAGTTTCAAGAAAGTTGGGACACCTGGGTGGCTTAGTTGGTTAAGTGTCTGCCTTTGGCTCAGGTCATGATCCCAGGGTCCTGGGATGGAGTCCCTCATCAGGCTCCTTGATCAGCAGGGAGCCTGCTTCTCCCTCTGCCTGCCTGTGCTCTCTCTCTCTGACAGATAAATAAAATCTTTAAAAAGAAAGAAAGTTTGTGGAAAGAGCCGAGATGCCCTTCAACAGATGAATGGATAAAGAAGATGTGGTCCATATATACAATGGAATATGACTCAGCCATCAGAAAGGATGAATACCCAACTTTTACATCAACATGGATGGGACTGGAGGAGATTATGCTAAGTGAAATAAGTCAAGCAGAGAAAGTCAATTATCATAGGGTTTCACTTATTTGTGGAACAGAAGGAATAGCATGGAGGCCATTAGGAGAAGGAAGGGAAAAATGAAGGGAGGGAAATTGGAGGGAGAGATGAACCATGAGAGACTATGGACTCTGAGAAACAAACTGAGGGTTTTAGAGGGGAGTGGGGTGGGGGGATGGGTTAGCCCGGTGATGGGTATTAAGGAAGCACATACTGCATGGAGCACTGGGTGTTATATGAAAACAATGTATCGTGGATCACCACATCAAAAACTACTGATGTATTTATTGTATGGTGATTAACATAACATAATAAAATAAAATTTAAAAAATAAAACAAAAAAGAAAGTTTGAAGAAGTTTCAGAATCATACAGCTGATAATCAGAGGTGCTGAGACTAAAATCAGGTCTTCTAGATCTAACAATAGGGCTCTTCCCGCTGTGTCACACCACGTATTGCTTTATCATATTTGTAAAATTACTTTTAAGAAGTGTTTTCCCTCGGAGGCGCCTGGGTGGCTCAGTCGTTAAGCATCTGCCTTTGGCTCAGGTCATGATCCCGGGGTCTTGGGATCGAGCCCCACATCAGGCTCTCTGCTCAGCGGGAAGCCTGCTTCTCCCTCTCCCACTCCCCCTGCTTGTGTTCCCTCTCTCGCTGTCTCTGTCTCTGTCAAATAAATAAATAAAATCTTAAAAAAAAAAAAAAAGTAGTGTTTTCCCTCTCCTTTCTCCATTATTGGATATGATGCTACTAGTTCAAGGAAGATGTAGAAATTATGCTCTTTGGGATTTGCTTTCTATGATCTTATCTACTAATCTTTATTTACCCAGGTTAACAGTTTTATATACAAAACCTATATAAGTACATTAGGACTCTAACACAGCTTTATGAAAATCAGCCCCCAAACAATTAATTTAGAACAATTAAAATGAGTGTCTGATGAAAAGGGGTCTAGCTTAACTACTTGTTAGAGCAGTGTCAAATTATAATATTAGTGTTTTGCCCTTACTTTGTGATACTCCCACTACAACATTTTTGCACTATTTAGCTACAGCTGAAAATTCTAGCAATATTAGTGGCCAAAAAATTGACATAAACTGGAATAGAAAGCATGAGACTTTTTAAAAAGGTAATGATGAAAATTAGAGAATATTAAAATATTACTTTATAGTGCTATAGTAAAAACAGGGCTTTTA
This sequence comes from Neomonachus schauinslandi, assembly GCF_002201575.2. NCBI lineage: Eukaryota > Metazoa > Chordata > Mammalia > Carnivora > Phocidae > Neomonachus > Neomonachus schauinslandi. Next base: position 53,073,141 of record NC_058419.1, read on the forward strand.
TATTGAATTTAAATATAGTGTCCCATGGTTAATTTTTGGTATACAGATTCTCTTATGACTTTTAAGTATATGTCTTCTAGTGATACAAAAGATGACTTTCTTAATTAAAGTGTAGCAGAAATTAGTGCTGCTTACTGGCTCTTTTCTCACAGGCAAGTAGTAGGATTGCTTTTTCTTGGCTCCTTTATAATTGGGTGTAACCTGAAGACTAGCTTCGCCAATGGATTGTGAGTAAATGTAACCAGACTCCTTTCTGATCCCAACATTTAACTTCTGTGTAAGATCCTTTAAATGTTTCTTTTCCTTTTGGCCTGGTGACTAGCAAAATTCAAGACAATGGATGCCTGTAAACTCTGATTGTGATGAAATGATCCTCTCTGTGGATCCATGATAAATCGTGTAGTGTACGATATAAATAAACCTTTGTTGTTTTATACCTATGTTCCTAAAACATAACCCAGTTGATTCTGACTGATAAACATTGCAAACATCCAAGCAACATGCTGTTCAATTACAGGACATGCTAATTTGTTTATTGATGCAATTATTTATTTATTGAATATCCTACTTATGTATCAACAGATTCTATGATGGGCTTTAATTTGCAAAGCTCAAAAAGACATTGTTGCTATTCTCAAGCAGCTCATAGTTTGGTGGGGGAGACTTATGAGTAAACAAGTCCTTAAATCTAACATGAAAAGAAATAAAAACCTGTGTATGCAAAGTGCTATGGGAACACAGATTAAGGATCAATTAACTGCCTGAGAGGGATAAAAGAAGTCTTTCCAGAGAATGTGACATTGTGAATGTGAATTGTGTCTTGAAAGATGAGTAGAATTTTTCCCAGCGAACATAAATGGAAAAAAAAAAAAGTATTCTAGACAAAGAGAATATTCTATGTGAAAGATACAAAAGGTCACATAATTAAAAGAAAGTTTCTTTTCCCTTCCAATCTTATGAACAGTATTATAATGCAAGGCTAGAGTTTATATTGATACCTTGACTGACTTGCAAGGTAAAACACTTGGGGGCATACATTTTACATGCATATTATATATATCTCTCTATGTACAAACTTACACACATATACATGAAAGTAGGCTGTTTAATTTTTTGTGGCACTCAAATGATGTGGAGTTGTGTGATACACTCATGTCTCTCTCCCTGCTATTACAGTTACCTCTATAATATCAGGGAAGAGTATCCATTTTGTTCAACCTTATATGAATTGCTATTGTTTTGCAGAGTATCAGCCCATATTAAACACACAATAACTATAGAATGTATACGCATTCCTGATCCTTAATGAAATAGATCATCTGATGTTACTACTAGTTTATGGGATCTTTGAAAGCCTTTGAGTATTTTACTTTTAAAAAAATATTTATTTGAGAGAGAGAGAGAGAGAGAGAGAGAGAGAGAGAGAGCATGAGTCGGGGGAGGGGCAAAGGGAGACAGAGAGGGTCAAGCAGACTCTGGGGGGGAGCATGGAGCCCCATGTGGGGCTCCATCTCAAGACCCTGAGATCACGACCTGAGCCAAAACCAAGAGTCCAATGCTTAACTGAGTGAGCCACCCAGGTGCCCCAAGCCTTTTACTTTTTTTTTTTTTAAGATTTTATTTATTTATTTGACAGAGAGAGACAGCGAGAGAGGGAACACAAGCAGAGGGAGTGGGAGAGGGAGAAGCAGGCGTCCCGCAGAGCAGGGAGCCCGATATGGGGCAGGATCCCAGGACCCTGGGATCATGACCTGAGCTGAAGGCAGACACTTAACCAACTGAGCCACCCAGGCGCCCCCCAAGCCTTTTACTTTTGATTGAATTTTTGAAATATCTACTTTGAATACTTTGAATAATTTCTACTCTTTTAATTTCTTTACCTAACCTACTGAAATATCTTCTTTTCAAAATAGTTCCTCAATGAACCCTTCCAATGCTCTTATCTCATTTAATATATCAGGGGATGAAGCTAAAAGTGTTAATTCTGATAGTAAACATAGGGCACTTTTTCTTTTTTTTTAAGATTTTATTTATTTAAGAGAGCATGCACAAGAGAGAGCATGAGCAGTGGGCGGGGTGGGGGGTGGCACAGGGCAGAGGGAAAGGGAGAAGCAGTCTCCCTGCTGAGCAGGGAGCCCAATGTGGGACTCGATCCCAGGACTCGATCCCAGTACTCGATCCCAGGATCCCAGCAGATGCTTAACCAACTGAGCCACCTAGGCACCCCAACATGGGGTATTTTCAATTACTTACTCAGTTTGTGTTGGATCTGACAAATATGTACAGGAAACTAAAGTTTGAAAGAAAACAAGTGACCAAGTGCTCACAACTGTGCATTTCTTATCCTCCACTTTATCTTGACTAAATTTTAATCAGGCTTCTTTCCTCTCAATGGACTCCTAGACTATGGCTTCCCCCAGGTCTGAATAAGCACTAAAATATAAAACATGCCCCCTTTTAAAACATGTGATGCATAAATCTATGTATTAACTTGGCTGGGCAGTGATACCCAGATAATTGGTTAAACATTATTCTGGGTATTTCTGTGAAAGTGTTTTTTTGGATGAGAGTAACATTTAAATTGGTAGACTGAATAAAGCAGATATCCTTCATAATGTGGGTGGGCCTCATCCAATCAGTTGAAGCCATAATAGAACAAAGACTGACCTCCCCAAGGCAAGAAGGAATTTTGCCAGAAAACTGCCTTTGGACTTGAACTGCAACTCATCCCTGGGTCTCCATCCTGCTGGGCTCACCTTGAAGATTTTAGACTTACCAAACCTCTGCAATCATGTGAGGCAATTCCATAAAATAAATGTCTCTCCCTATACACATGCCCGTTTAGTTTTGTTTCTCTGGAGAGCCATGACTAATGCACAGCACATCCATAGAATTGAAATGGGCTAACTACAGTGAGAAACATTTTCTGTCAGACTCCCCTGAACTGGCCATCTGTTCAGTCTTACTCCTTTGACTAATTTCCCCTCAAAATTTCCCATTAACCTTATTACACCTTCTTATTAAAAATAAAGCTTTCTTCTTTTTGATTTTGAGACACTTATGGATCTTGAGGTTGAGGTGTTCTCCCTTTTGCAGTAGTCTTTTTGAAAAAAGAAAAATCCTTACCCGAGTCTGGATTTGTTTTTATTTGAAACAAGAAATTATTCAAAAAGAATGGGAAGATTAGAATATAAAAATATAAACATATTTAGGAGAAATTAGGGATAAATGCAATTGAACAACACCAACAACAAAAGGTCAGAAAAAATAATTGAAGATGTGAACACAAATTAATTTAGTATATACCCAAGAAGAAGAGAATAGATACAAAGCTGAAAACCACTAAGATAAAGAAATTAAAATACTTGTTTCTTGGTTGCTAAGGTGTGCTTTTTTTGTCCCCTAAATAAGCATGATATATGTCCAGTGAGGACTGGCCCAAAGGGAATATGTGTTTAGATTATACTTAGGTAATTTGTTTTTGAGATTATTAACTGAATGTACTCATAACTCTCTTTATAATAGAAACATATCATAATGGGATTGTTAACCTTTTGGTGGGTACCTTAATTTTAGTATCTTTAGTGGAATTAAAGTGTAATTCTCTTAATTATCATGACAGAAATAAAATTTTTTTCTATTTTATGCTTAAAATAGAAAAAAAGCTAGAGAAAATTCTTTTACTCTTCTGCTTCATTCAGAAAAAAATATCTTGAGTTCTTCAGACAAAATTTTTTTCAACAAGCTCACATTTTTGTATAATATGTCCAGTTTGTTACCTTATAGCTTGTAAGTGGAATGGAGGAAAAGATGACACTAATGCAGAAGATAGAAAGGCTTTTCTATAGTATATAGACAGAATGACTTTCTAGGCTGTAACTATCCTATTATACATGTGTCCCCACCCCTCAATTGGTATTACTCAGGTGGGAATGGATGCCTCCAAGATAAGAATTCCATGCTGAAAACTGCCTTCAAGAGAATGTTTGATTTGGAGTTGCTGACAGTCTTTGCTAAGTCCATTTCAAGACATTAGTAAAATAAAATTGCAGCATTAAATTTATTAATTAATTATATTTCAGTTTAGGCAAGATGTCAGACATGCATAGTAATTAGAAGAGAGTTTTAATTTTTTATGAACTCTAATTAATGTTGACTCTTAATGTTTCATTAACATTACTTAGGCTGAGAATTTATCAAAAGTACAGAAAGGATAATCAGTGTACACTAGATCATGCATTCTGGGTGTGGAAGAGAAGATGGTACTTTGAAATATATGACTCTAGTGAAGTTCAATCACCTCAACCACAGGAAAATTGTAAGGGTCAGGAAAAAACTTGAGAAGCAATTGTCTTATGGTCTTAATGTTGGGGAGTCATCTCTATCACTTTATTTATTATCTAGTTAATGCCCTGTACTTACTGAAGAATCCACCATTCTTTATCTTGAAAGCAACAGTTGCAGGACAACATAGTTGCTTAATGGAAATCTCTGTGGTTATGGTCATGTCCTTTTCATCAAGTATGAATAAATGTTCCTAGTGTATTTCTCTCAACACAGAAGGCAAAGCTGATCCTTCATTCTCCTTTAGTTGCTACTGCATTCACATGGGACTGCATGGTTCATGAGAAGGTTAAAGAACAGAAGCCCCAGGGGATGGAAAGATCCACAATGTAGGAAGACAAAGAACCTCTTTTGAATAAGTTAATATTAGCTAAAATTTAATGAGCTGTTACAAAATGCCAGGCACTGTGTTCCATGTTTTACATGAATATCTCATTTAATTGCAACACCCAATCCAGTGATGTAGGTGCTACTGTTAAACTCATTTTACAGACGGTGAAATCAACAGATAGTTTTAAGTAACTCAACCAAAGGTTACAAAGGTTTTGATTGTGAGAATCAAGATTCAAATCCTGATGGTTGAGCTCCAGAGCTCATCTTCATCACCACTATATTATTTAATAAATGTAAAATCTGGGTGAATGCTTGGGTTTAGGGTAGTGCTGGCAGAATGGAATGATCTATTTTAACAAAATCTTTTCGGAGATTTGGAGGTTTCTTTAAGATACAGCATGGAGGGGGAAAAAAGGATGTGGTTTGCTGGGCCAGGGAAGGAGGGATTTTCCATTCATGTGAAAATATTTGTCAAAATCAGTAGAAGAGAAGCAAAAGAGTTAAATACAAGAGACAATAAGAAGGCTTTTTGGATCTGTGTAAAGCACATCTTTATAATGAAAATAGAACCAGTTACTTTGCTAAAATGCATTGTTTCCTAATACAGGAAAGGCAGTGGCTAAAAACATTCATTTTTGAAATCGGTTAGCTTGGGATTTACTCTATATTTCATAACTTATTAGATGTGTGAATTTAGGCAATGAAGTGAATTATACCTCCTCAGTAAAATGATGATAATAATAGTACCTATAATGGGAAGTTGTAGAATAAGGTCATATGTTTTTATAGATCAAGCAAGCACTTCATAAATGGCAGTTATTGTGAATACAAAAAAAGAGGAAGAAATGAAAGATGAAAAGGAGGAGGACTTCCAATATTAAAATTATCTTAATCTAGGTTGTGGAGTGACGTGGCTATAGATAATTAACTCTTCCTAAAAAAAATGCTTTAAGAATTTTAAAGGCTGTACTTTCCAGTAAGTATACATATACTCTTTGCAATATAAGATAACTTCCAAATATTTTTCATTTTCAGTCAATTATATAAATTGAAATACATTTCCTTCAGTTGAAGTTGCATCCCATTTAATTTTTTACCATCTATAAAGCATTATCATCTTTGTAACCATGCAGATTTTTTTTTAATTGAAGCATAATTAACATAAAATGTCTTATTAGCTTCAGGTGTACAGCATATTGATTCAACAATTCTATACATTATTCAGTGCTCACCACAATAAGTGTAGTCACCATCTGTCACCAATGTTATTACAATATTATTGACTGTATTCCCTATGCTGTACTCTTCATCTCAGTGACTTATTATTTTATAACTAGAAGATTGTACCTCTTAATTTCACCCATCCCTCCACCTACCTCCCTTCTGGCAACCACCGGTTTGTTCTGTATTTAAAAGTCTGTTTTTTGTTTGTTTGTTTCTTACTCAGCCATAAAAAAAATGAGATCTTGCCATGCAGTTTTTCTTTTCTCTAAAAATTAGCATGACACTCAATATTTATACTATGCTTTATTGTGATGACAGACAAGCCAATTAAATATGATGAATAATATGAGATTTTTTAAAAAAAATTAAGCTCAGTTCTCATTTATTTAAAGATTAAGTGACCAACAAAAGTGAGAAGTAAAGTTTAAGATGTTTACACTTTTATTCTTTTCTTTTTCACAGCTTTGAGATGTATTTAACATACCATAAAATTTCCCCTTCTACAGTGAGCATTTCAGTGGCTTTTAGTATATTCACAGAACTGCAACCATCACCACAATTTAATCTTAGAACATTTTCATACTCCTTAACCATCACCTACCAACCCTCATCCTCTGTGAATTTACCTACTCTGCGCATTTTATATAAATGTTGTCATATGCCATCCTTTGTCACTGGCTTCTTTCATTTAACATCTTTTCAAAGTTAATCCATGCTGTAGCATGTATCAGTACTTCACTTCTTCTTACTGATGAATAATAGTCCTTTGTATGGATATACCACTTTTTATATATTCATTCATCAGTTGATGGACATTTGTATTATTTCCACATTTTGGCCATTATTAATGCTGCTATGAACATTTTTGTACAAGTTTTTGAGTTCATATATGTTTTCACTTCTCTTGGGTATATACCTAGGAGACAGATTGCTGGGTCATATGGTAAGCGATGTTATTTTGAGGAAGTATCAAACATTTTTCCAAAATGAGAGTACTATTTTACATTCCCATTAGCAATATATTAAGGATCCATTTCTTCATATCTTTGCCAATAGTTGTTATTTTTCTGTCTTCTTGATTTCAGCCATTCTACAGGGTATGAAGTGGTGTCTCAGTATAGTTTTGATTTGAAATTCCCTGATGACTAATGATGTTGAGCATCTTTTCACATACTTATTGGCCATTTTTATGTCTTTTTGGAGACATGCCTATTCAGATATCTTGATCATTTTTACTTGGGTTATTTGTCTTTTAATTGTTGAGTAGTAAGAATATGTGCTCTGGTAAGCGCTGTGAATTTTGCAAGACTGTTGAATCTCAGATCTGTACCTCTGAAACAAATAACGCAATATATGTTAAGAAAAAAAAAAAAAAAAAGAAGAAGAAGAAGG
>NC_058419.1:53080833-53167965 GCF_002201575.2 Neomonachus schauinslandi
AAAAAAAAAAAAAAGAATTCTCTATATATTCTGAATAAAGTCCCTTGTTAGAAATATGATTTGCAAATACTATCTCCCATTTTGTTGGTTGTCTTTTCATATTCTTGATGATGTCTTTTGAAGCACAAAAGGTTTTAGTTTTGGTGAAGTCCAATTTATCTAATTTTTCTTTTTTTAAAGGTTTTTTTTAAAGATTTTATTTACTTATTAGACAGAGAGAAAGAGTACAAGCAGGGGGAGTTGCAGGGAGAGGGAGAAACAGGCTCCCACTGAGCAGAGAGCCCAATGTGGGACTATACCCCAGGACCCTAGGCTCATGACCTGAACTGAAGTCAGATGCTTAACCTACTGAGCCACCCAGGTGCCCCTCTAATTTCTCTTTTGTCACTTAAAATTTGTGGTGTTCTATACCCAAACCATTACATAACCCAAGGTCATGAAGATTTACTCTTTTGTTTTCTTTTAGGAATTTTATAGTTTTACCTCGTACATGTAGATTTATGGGGCATTTTGAGTTAATTTTTGTGTGTGGTATGAGATAGGGGTCTAAAGTCATTCTTTTGCATGAGATATTCAGTTGTCCAAGAACCATTTGTGAAAAAGACTATTCTTTCCCTCTTTGAATTGTCTTGGCATTGAAAATCAATTGATCATAGACGTATAGGTTTATTTCTAGACTCTATTTCATTGATCTATATATCTGTGCTATGCTAGTACCACAATGTCTTGGTTACTCTAGCTTTGTAGTAGGTTTTGGAATTGTGAAGTATGAGTCCTCTAGTTTGTTCTTTTTTAAGATTGTTTCAGCTATATGTACATTTACTTATAAACTGAAAACGGAGGGGAGGCAGAGCAAGATGGCAGAGGAGTAGGAGACCTGGATTTTGTCTCCTCTCAGGAATTCAGCTGGATAGGGAACAAACCATCCTGAACACCTATGAACTCAACAGGAGATCAAAGAAAAGAATAGCAATAACTCTGAACAGAAAAGCGACCACTTTCTGGAAGATAGGATGTGTGGAGAAGTGAATCTGAGGTGATATTCGGGAGGATAGACAGCGGGGGAGGGGGCTTCCAACCACCGCTTCTGGCAAGTGATAGAGCAGCGAAGCACAAAATCAGAACGTTTAGAAGTCGACTCCGCTGAGGGACGTTGCTCCAGTGGCTAAGTGGGGGGTGGAACCCTCGCGGGACAGTGTGGTCTCAGAACCCTCGGGGTCACAGAAAGACCAGGGGTGCCTGATGCGGCAGAGCTCCCAGGTATCGGAGCAGGGAAGCTGGCTGCAGAAACGTTGCAGAGGAGTGGGATCTCAGCTTGGGGTTGCCATAAACCATGATCCATGGCACAGTCGGGCCACTGCTCTTCCAGCAGGGATCCAACAAGTGGCAGATCCGGAGAGACTCCCCTTCCTCCCTTGGGAGGAGCGGCGCGGGAGCGCACCGCAGGGATCTGCTGGGTTTGGAGAGTCCACACGGGGTCATGTGCCAGAGATAGGAACACTCGGTCACAGGCTGGGTGAGCACAGAGTGTGGCCGGAGACTGGGGAGACAGGAGTGATTGACTGCTTTTCTCTGGGGGTGCACTGAGGAGTGGGGACCCCAGTTCTCGGCTCCTCCGGGCAGAGATTGGGAGGCCGCCATTTTCACTCTCGTCCTCCAAAGCTATATGGAGAGCTTGCAGGGAACAAAAGCTCCCGAGAGCAAACCCTAGTAGATTACTTAGCTCGGACCGGCAAGGGTGGAGCAATTCCACCTCTGGCAAAGACATTTGGGAACCATGGCAACAGGCCCCTTCCCCAGAAGATCAGCAAGAACGGCCAGCCAAGACCAAGTTTGCCAATCAATGAGAACGGCAGAACTCCAGCGCTAGGGGGATACTGCACATAGAATTCATGGCTTTTTTACCATAATTCTTTAGTCTTTCAAAGTTAATTTTTTTAACCGTCTTTTTTTTTTTTAATTTTTATTTTACCCTTTTTCAGCCAACATCTTATCAATCCCTTTTTTGAAAAAAAATTTTCACTTTTCATTTTTAGAGTCATATTCTATCCCTTCATAGTAGTTACCCTTATTTTTGGCATATATATATAAGTTGTTCTCTCTTTAAAATTTTGAGGTACAGTTTCTTCTTCTTTTTTTTTTTTTTTAAAGATTTTATTTATTTGACACAGAGAGAGAAAGCACAAGTAGGCAGAGAGGCAGGCAGAGAGAGAGGGAGAAGCAGGCTCTCCACTGAGCAGGGAACCCGATGCGGGGCTCGATCCCAGGACCCAGGGATCATGACCTGAGCTGAAGGCAGCCGCTTAACCAACTGAGCCACCCAGGCGCCCCGAGATACAGTTTCTTCTAACAGATCAAAATATACCGTAAATCTCTAGTGTATGGCTTTGTTTTAGTCTCCTGCCTGATCACATTCTCTCCCTTTTTTTAAAAAAAAATTTTAAATCCTCTTCTTTCTTTTTTCAAACAAATTCTTATCTTATCAATTCCTTTTATAAAATCTTTTATAATTTTCATCTTTACAGTCATATTCCATCCCTTCATCATATTAACCCTTATTTTTGTACATATATAAGTTTTTCTTTCTTTAAAATTTTGGGAAGCACTTTCTTCTAACAGACCAAAATACACCCCAAATCTAGTGTGTGGCACTGATCTATATACCAGCCTGATCATATTTGATCATATTCTGGTTTTTTTTTTTGTTCTGTTTTTGTTTGTTTTTATCTTTTTCTTTTTCTTTTTCTTTTTTTTCTTTCTCTTTTTTCTTTCTTTCCCTTTCTTTTCCCCCAGTTTCAGGTCTTTTCTTATTTGTTTGGAGTATATTTTCTGGGGACATTGTTACCCTGTTAGCATTTTGTTCTCTCATTCCTCTATTCCACTGGACAAAAGGACAAAATGGAAAAAATTACCTCAACAAAAAGAACAACAGGCAGTACTGACTGCCGGGGACCTACGCAATACAGACATTAGTACGATGTCAGAACTAGAGTTCAGAATGATGATTTTAAAGATACTAGTTGGGCTTGAAAAAAGCAGGGAAGTTATTAGAGAAACCCTTTCTGGAGAAATAAAAGAACTGAAATCTAACCAAGTCAAAATCAAAAAGGCTATTAATGAGGTGCAATAAAAAATGGGGGCTCTAACTGCTAGGATAAATGAGGCAGAAGAGAGAATCAGTGATATAGAAGACCAAATGATGGAAAATAAAGAAACTTAGAAAAAGAGAGATAAACAACTACTGGATCATGAGGGCAGAATTCAAGAGAAAACGATACCGTAAGATGAAACAACATTAGAATAATTGGGATCCCAGAAGAAGAAGAAAGAGAGAGAGGGGCAGAAGGTATATTGGAGCAAATTATAGCAGAGAACTTCCCTAATGTGGGGAAGGAAACAAGCATCAAAATCCAGGAGGCACAGAGAACCCCTCTCAAAATCAATAAAAATAGGTCAACACCCTGACATTTAATAGTAAAACGAGTCTCAGAGAAAAAGAGAAAATCCTGAAAGCAGCTTGGGAGAAGAGATCTGTAACCTACAATGGTAGAAATACTAGTTTGGCAGCAGACCTATTCACAGACACCTGGCAGGCCAGAAAGGACTGGCATGATATATTCAGAGCACTAAACGAGAAAAATATGCAGCCAAGAATACTATATCCAGCTAGGCTGTCATTGAAAATAGAAGGAGAGATCAAAAGCTTTCAGGACAAACAAGAACTAAAGGAATTTGCAAACACGAAACCAGCCCTACTAGAAATATTGAAAGGGGTCCCCTAAGCAAAGAGAGACCCTAAAAGCAACATAGACCAGAAAGGAACACAGACATTATATTACCCTGAATGTAAATGGGCTAAATGCCCCAATCAAAAGACACAGGCTATCAGACTGGATTAAAAAACAAGACCCATCGATATGCTATCTGCAAGAGACTCATTTTAGACCCAAAGACACCCCCAGATTGAAAGTGAGGGGGTGGAAAACCATTTACCATGCTAATGGACACCAAAAGAAAGCTTGGGTGGCAATCCTTATATCAGACAAATTAAATTTTAAACCAAAGACTGGAATAAGAGATGAGGAAGGACACTATATCCTACTTAAAGGGTCTATCCAACAAGAAGATCTAACAATTGTAAATATCTATGTCCCTAACATGGGAGCAGCCAATTATATAAGCCAATTAGTAACAAAAGCAAGGAAACACATCAACAACAATACAATAATAGTGGGGTCTTTAACACCCCCCTCACTGAAATGGACAGATCATATAAGCAAAAGATCAACAAGGAAGTAAAGACTTTAAATGACACAGTGGACGAAATGGACTTCACAGATATATTCAGAACATTCCATCCCAAAGCAACAGAATACACATTCTTCTCTAGTGCCCGTGGAACATTCTCCAGAATAGATCACATCCTAGGTCACAAATCAGGTCTCAACTGGTACCGAAAGATTGGGATCATTCCCTGCATATTTTCGGACCACAATGCTTTGAAATTAGAACTCAATCACAAGAGGAAAGTCGGAAAGAACTCAAATACATGGAGACTAAAGAGCATCCTACTGAAGAATGAATGAGTCAACCAGGAAATTAAAGAAGAATTAAAAAAAATTCATGGAAACAAATGAAAATGAAAACAGAACTGTTCAAAATCTTTAGGATACAGCAAAGGCAGTCCTAAGAGGAAAGTATATAACAGTACAAGCCTTTCTCAATAAACAAGAAAGGTCTCAAATACACAACCTCACCCTACACCTAAAGGAGCTGGAGAGAGAACAGCAAATAAAGCCCAAACCTGGCAGGAGAAGAGAAATAATAAAGATCAGAGCAGAAATCAATGAAATAGAAACCAAAAGAACAGTAGAACGGATCAACAAAACAAGGAGCTGGTTCTTTGAAAGAATTAACAAGATTGATAAACCCCTGGCCTGACTTATCAAAATAAAAGAGAAAGGACCCAAATAAATAAAATCATGAACGAAAGAGGAGAGATCACAACCAACACCAAAGAAATACAATTATAAGAACATATTATGAGCAACTATATGCCAGCAAATTAGATGATCTGGAAGAAATGGATGCATTCCTAGAGATGTATCAACTACCAAAACTGAACCAGAAAGAAATAGAAAACCTGAACAGACCTATAACCACTAAGGAAATTGAAGCACTAATCAGAAATCTCCCAACAAACAAAAGCCCAGGGCCAGATGGCTTCCCAGGGGAATTCTACCAAACATTTAAAGAAGAATTAATACCTATCTATTCTTCTGAAACTGTTCCAAAAAATAGAAATGGAAGGAAAACTTCCAAACTCATTTTATGAGGCCACCATTACCTTGATCCCCAAACCAAAGACCCTATCAAAAAGGAGAATTACAGACCAATATCCTTGATGAACACCAATGCAAAAATTCTCACCAAAATACTAGCCAATAGGATCCAACAGTACATTAAAAGGATTATTCACCATGACTGGGTGGGATTTATCCCTGGGCTGCAAGTTTGGTTCAACATCCACAAATCAATCAATGTCATACAATACATTAATAAAAGAAAGAACAAGAACCATATGATCCTCTCAATAGATGCAGAAAAAGCATTTGACAAAATGCAGCATCCTTTCTTGATCCAAACTCTTCAGAGTATAGGGATAGAGGGTACATACCTCAATATCATAAAAGCCATCTATGAAAAACCTACAGAGAATATCATTCTCAATGGGGAAAAATGGAGAGCTTTCCCCCTAAGGTCAGGAACACAGCAGGGATGTCCACTATCACCCCTGCTATTCAACATAGTATTAGAAGTCCTAGCCACAGCAATCAGACAACAAAGAGAAATAAAAGGCAACCAAATTGGCAAAGAAGTAGTCAAACTCTCACTGTTTGCTGATGATATGATACTTTACATGGAAAACCCAAGAGACTCCACCCCAAAACTGCTAGAACTCATACAGCAATTCAGTAAAGTGGCAGGATATAAAATCAATGCACAGAAATCAGTGGCATTCCTATATACCAACAAGAGAGAAGAAAGAGAAATTAAGGAGTCAATCCAATTTACAATTGCACCCAAAACCATAAGATACCTAGGAATAAATCTAACCAAAGAGGCAAAGGATCTGTACTCAGAAAACTATAAAATACTCATGAAAGAAATTGAGGAAGACACAAAGAAATGGAAAAATGTTCCATGCTCATGGATTGGAACAACAAATATTGTGAAGATGTCAATGCTACCTAGAGCAATCTACACATTCAATGCAATCCCCATCAAAATACCATCCACTTTTTTCAAAGAAATGGAACAAATAATCCTAAAATTTGTATGGAACCAGAAAAGACCTTGCATAGCCCGGAATGTTGAAAAAGAAAAACAAAGCTGTCGGCATCACAATTCCGGACTTCAAGCTCTATTATAAAGCTGTCATCATTAAGACAGTATGGTACAGACACATAGATCAATGGAACAGAATAGAGAGCCCAGAAATGGACCCTCAACTCTATAGTCAACTAATCTTCGACAAAGCAGGAAAGAATGTCCAATGGAAAAAACACAGTCTCTTCAACAAATGGTGTTGGGAAAATTGGATAGCCACATGCAGAAGAATGAAACTGGACCATTTCCTTACACAACACACAAAAAAAGACTCAAAATGGTTGAAAGACCAAATGTGAGACAGGAGTCCATCAACATCCTAAAGGAGAACACAAGCAGCAACCTTTTCAACCTCAGCTGCAGCAAGTTCTTGGTAGACACATCGCCAAAGGCAAGGGAAGCAAGGGCAAAAATGAACTATTGGGACTTCATCAAGATAAAAAGCTTTTGCAAAAGAAACAGTCAACAAATCCAAAAGACAACTGACAGAATGGGGGAAGATATTTGCAAATGACATATCAGATAAAGGGCTAGTATCGAAATCTATAAAGAATTTCTTAAACTCAACACCCAAAGAACAAATGATTCAATGAAGAAATGGGCAGAAGACATGAACAGACACTTTTTCCAAAGAAGATATCCAGATGGCCAACAGACACATGAAAAAGTGCTCAACATTGCTGGGCATCAGGGAACTCCAAATCAAAACCTCAATGAGGTATCACCTCACACTAGTCAGAATGGTTAAAATTAACAAGTCAGGAAATGACAGATGTTGGCAGGGATGTGTAGAAAAGGGAACCCTCCTACACTGTTGGTGGGAATGCAAGCTGGTGCAGCCACTCTGGAAAACAGTATGGAGGTTCCTCAAAAAATTGAAAATAGAGCTACCATACTATCCAGCAATTGCACTAGTGGGTATTTACCCCAAGGATACAAATGTAGGGATCCGAAGGGGTACGTGCACCCCGATGTTTATAGCAGCAATGTCCACAATAGCCAAACTATGGAAAGAACCAAGATGTCCTTAAAAAGATGAATGGATAAAGAAGATGTGGTGTATATATACAATGGAATATTATGCAGCCATCAAAAAGAATGAAATCTTGCCATTTGCAACAACATGGATGGAAATGGAGGGTAGTGTGCTGAGCGAAATAAGTCAACCAGAGAAAGACATGTATCATATGACCTCACTGATATGAGGAATTCTTAATCTCAGGAAACAAACTGAGGGTTGCTGGAGTGGTGGGGGATGGGAGGGATGGGGTGGCTGGGTGTTAGTCATTGGGGAGGGTAAATGCTATGGTGAGCACTATGAAGTGTGCAAGACTGTTGAATCACCGATCTGTACCTCTGAAGCAAATAATACATTATATGTAAAAAAAAAGAAAAGAAGATAGTAGGAGGGGAAGAATGAAGGGGGAGGAAATCAGAGGGGGAGACGAACTATGACAGACTATGGACTCTGAAAAACAAACTGAGGGTTCTAGAGGGGAGGGGTTTGGGAGGATGGGTTAGCCTGGTGATGGGTATTAAAGAGGGCACATTCTGCATGGAGCACTGGGTGTTATATGCAAACAATGAATCATGGAACACTACATCAAAAACTAATGATGTAATGTATGGTGATTAATATAACATAATAAAAAAAGGAAAAAAAAATAAACTGAAAACAAACACTAAGCATAAGAGACTTATACATTTGTAAATAAATACAAAGATACTATAGGTATTGTGAGCTGTTTCTGGTTTTCCAGCCTTTTTTTTTTTTTTTTTTTTTTGTGAAGAGCAACATAATAAAGTGTCAGTTTTTTCAGTTCTATTGAGAAATAATTGACATACTCTGTAAGTTTAAAGTGTCCAGCATGATGGTTTCATAACGTATACTGTGAAATTATTACCACAATAGTTTCAAATAACATCCATGTTCTCATATAGAGACAATAAAATAAAAAGAAAAAGAGAAAAAAATTCCTTGTGATAAGAACTTATAAGATTTATATTCTTCGTAACTTTCCTGTATATCATACAGCAATGTTAGCTATAGTCATCATATTGTACATTACATCCTTCATACTTATTTATCTGATAACTGGAAGCTGTATCTTTTAACCTTTCCAGCTTTTTTAGTGAACACCGTTGGTTAATAAAATAGTTTTCTATTGGACTAAACTCCTGTGGTAGAGAATATCTGAATGAATACATTTTAATGGAATACAATTGTCTTAGGTTGGCCTGCTATAACAAAATACCACACACTGGGTGGCTTAAACAACAGTTATTTATTTCACATAATTTGGAGGCTGAGAAGTCTGAGATCAGGGTTCTTGTCAGTGCTCTCTTCCTAGCTTTTAGACCTCAGGCAGTCTTCTTGCTGCCTCCTTCACATGGCAGGGTGGGAGGTGTAGTTGAGGGTTTGGGGAGAATGTTGGGGAGAACTTGGGAGAATCTAAGATGTTTCTCCTGGCTGAAGTTTGCTTGAAATTTGTTTGCTATTGCTAAATGTTCTGTTAGGATGACTCTGCTTTTTTTCCTCCTATAGGATGAGAGTAAATCACAGTAGAATTCATGAACTCTGAAATCAGAGAATACTGGGTGGAGCACAGGATCTGCCTCCTTTCCCTGTGAGATTGGGCAAATCCATTATCTTTCTGACACCACACATCCTCATTTCTATTTTTTTTAAAGATTTTATTTATTTGTCAGAGAGAGAGCACAAGCAGGGGGGAGTGGCAGGTAGAGGGAGAAGCAGACTCCCCACTGAGCAAGGAGCCCCATGTGGGACTTGATCCCATGACCCTGGGATCAGGACCTGAGCCGAAGGCAGACGCTTAACCGACTGAGCCACCCAGGCATCCCATGCACACATCCTCATTTCTAAAGTGTGGGGAGGGTGTGTGCTATGGTGAGTGCTGTTGTGTGAGACTGTTGAATTGCAGACGTGTAACTATGAGACAAATAATACATTATATGTTAAAAAAAAAGAAGATAGTAGGAAGGGAAAAATGAAGGGGGGGAAATCGGAGGGGGAGACCAACCATGAGAGACTATGGACTCTGAGAAACAAACTGAGGGTTCTAGAAGGGAGGGGGGTGGGGGGATGGGTTAGCCTGGTGATGGGTATTAAAGAGGGCATGTATTGAATGGAGCACTGGGTGTTTTACACAAACAATGAATCATGGAACACTACATCAAAAACTAATGATGTAATGTATGGTGATTAACAACATAATAAAAAAAGTGTGATTAATAATACTAGTGTCTTCCTCATAAGATTGTTGTGACAATTACATTGCTAAGTCATGTAAAACCTGTAGTTTAAGGCCTGGCCTATAGTAAATGATCAATAAATCCTAGCTATTTTAATTTATTACAATTAGGGACAACTACTCAATTAGATACGCCAAAAGGTAACAGCCCAGATTCCAATTTTGAAATTTGTTTTTGTGAAGGATAAACTAAGAAGTTTGTAATATATGCACACAGAAAATTTTATTCAAAATACTCAAAGATGTGGGAAGCAAAGGCAAAAGAAAAAAATAAATTCCCTTACTACTTACAGCCCACTGACAAGTCCTTGAAACAGGCAAAGTGACCTTCTGGGAGCTCAGCTGCCTTGATGTTGAGGCTTTGCTAGGGACAAAAGACAATCTTAGCCTAACCTCCAGGATCCTGTGAATCTACTTTAACATATAAAAATTCCTTTGGAAACTTCCTTTATCTCTACTCCCCAAGATATATGTTAGCAGTCATTCTCCAAGCATATGGCCCACTGACATATATCTGAAGGTGATTTAAGAAAGATGTTATTAGGGTTCGAAGACGATGGCCAAGAAAGAATTCTTGAGACATCTTTGGTGCAAAAAGGTGATTTTATTAAAGCACGGGGACAGGACCTGGGGGCAGGAAGAGCTGCACTGGGGTCATGAGGAGTGGCCCATTATATACTTTCAAGTTGGGAGGGGGTTAGGGATAGTGTAAGTCCCTAAGGAATTTTGGAAGCAAGGTTTCCAGGACCTTGAGGGGGCTAGCTATTGCTGGGAAAAGTCATTTATTACCATCTAATAAAACCTTAGTCATGAGACCCTTCAGATGTATATCGGTGGGCCATATGCTTGGGGGATGATTACCAACACGTATCTTGGCGGGGGGGGGGGGGGGGTTAGAGATAAAGGAAGTTTCCAAAGGAATTTTTATATGTTAAAGTAGAATTACAGAATCCTGGGGGTGGGTGATCAGGCTGGGATTGCCTTTTGCCTTTAACAAAGTATTAACATTGAGGAAGTTGAGTCCCTAGAGGAATGTCACTCTGCCTGTTTCAAGGACTTGTCAATGGGCTGTAAGTAGTAAGGAAACTTAATAATTTTTCTTCTGTCTTTGTTTCCCACATCAAAGTGTCTAAAGACTAAGAATTTACTAAACAGTAATAAATGACTTTTCCTAAAAGTAGCTAGCCCCCTCAAGGTCCTGGAAACCTTGCTTCCAAAATTCCTTGGAGACTTACGCTATCCTTAACCTCTTCCCAACTTGAAAGTATATAATCAGTCACAGGTCACAACCCCAGTGAAGCTGTTTCTGCCCACAGGTCCTGTCCCTGTGGGCAGAAGTAATGCTTAAAAAAGCACATACAGGTGTTTTTGCTTTTCCTGTGCTCTTTTGACTGATTTTTCTCTAAGAAGGTAGCTGACCATGGAAACCAATTAATCTCTCTCCTGAGGCAAAGCAATCATTTGCAAAAGAATGCACTAAAGTGCCAGCCCCAATTGCTCCAGAACAGCAAGAAGGGAGAAGAGTGCTTTTCCTTTGATTTTCATGGCTGATGAAAGAAGTTATTTAGGAAGTAGGAGTGTGATGGAAAGGGACATAATTCAGTCATTCCTACACACCTCCCTGAAGCTTTCAAGAAAGATGTTATGTGCATCATGTGTGGTATGAAAACTTGTCTAGACACACACATTTACTTGCCATACATTTTGTGTCTTCCTCCATAACCATGGACTTTTTTTCCTCTAGGCTTTCCCAGTACCTAGCATAGTATATAGCACATAAGAATCAGAAAACATGAATTACTTCCCAGAAACAGTTTGCAGTCTAAAGTAGTTCAGAACATGGATTTTGGAATCAGATAGGAACTGAATCCAAACTCCACTATTTACTAGCTCTGTGATCTTGGGTAAATTATTTTACTTCTCAGAGTCTTAGTTGCTTTACTTACAAAATTTAATTAATAACATAGAAACCATAGGTTGCTTTGAAACTTAAATGAGGCAATGTGGATAAAGTATATAGCTAAGTTTCTAGCATGTAATAAACATGCAGTGAGTGATACCTATAAGAGCCAAGGAAATTTTTGTCAATTAAATGAATACATAGTCATTTACTAATCATTTATCTTAGGATTTGTTTATTCAATATACATTTTAAAACATCTACTATGTGCTAATGTGCAAGACATCAAGAATACAGAGATAAGACACAGTCTCAGTCCTCAAAAGATGTCTAGTAGAGTGTAGAATATAACAAGGCAAAACAACTAAAAGTTATAACATTTAAGAAGTACTGTAGCAGAAGTCTACATAAGGCACAATGGAGGCCATTGGAGGACCTTCACATACAGTAGAACTTGACTGAAATGACAGTATTTTTTCCAACATTTTGTTAAGGAAAATTTTAAACATACAAAAAAAACCTTAAATAATTGTACAAAAGCATCTATATACTGGCCACCTAGAATCCCCAATTAATATATTGCTATATTTGCCTTATCACATATCTAAACCTCTATCAATCCTTCTATCCATCTATCAATCTATCTTATTTTTAATGCATTTCAAAGTTGCAGATAATGCAATTTACCTCACAGAGTACATATCGTTAACTGAAGTTCAATATTTGTTTATGTTCTATTTTAAGAAGTTTAATTTGCATATTGAAATGCATGATGTTTCTAATGTTTTTCATAATAAATTAGTTTAACCTCTTTTAGAACTTCATATAAGTGGAAGTACTATTTATTCTTTTGTGTAAGAAAAGAACGGCTTCCATTCAGAGTAACATTTTTGGGATCATGTTTTTTGAGATTTATCTGAGTTGCTGTATGTGAATTCATTTTTTTAAAATTGTGGTTAAAAACACATACCAGAAATTACTATCTTAATAATTTTTAAATTTGTAGGTCAGTAGTGTTAAGTATATTCAAATTATGCAATAGATCTCCCATTTTCATCTTGCAAAATTAAAACTCTATACCCATTAAACAACTCCCTATTTCCCCCTTCCTCCAGCTCCTGGCAACCACCATTCTACTTTCTGTTTTTATGAATTTGCCTACTTTAGACACCTCATATGAATGCGATCATACAGTATTTCTCTTTTATGACTGATTTATTTCACTTAGTATGTCCTCAAGTCACATTCATGTTGTAGCATGACAGGTTTCTCTTCCTTTTTTAAGGAAATATTCCATTGTATGTGTATACCACATTTTATTTTTTCATACATACATCCATGGATACTTCCTTGGGTTGCTTCTACCTCTTGACTATTGTAAATATTGCTGCTATGAATATGGTATGCCAGTATCTTTTTAAAATCTCAGTTCTAATTCTTTTGGGTATATACACAGCAGTGGAATTGCTGGGTCATATGGTAATTCTATGTTTTTAATTTCTGAGAAACTGTCATACTGTCTTCCACAGTGAGTACACAATTTTATATTGTCACCAGCAGTGCATAGTGTTCTAATTTCTTTACATTTTTTGCCAATACTTGTTATTTTCCTTTTTTTTTTTTTGATGGTAGCCATCCTAATGGGTGTGATGTGATCTCTCAATGTGGTTTTGATTTGCATTTCCTTAATGACTAGTGTGATGTTGAGCACTTTTTAATATGTTTACTGACCATTTGTATGTAATTTTTGGAGAAATGTCTATTCAAGTCCTTACTGAATTCTTAATTGAGTTACTTGTTTTGATTTTGTGTGTGTGGGGGGGTGAGTTGTAGGACTTCTTTATATATTGGGGATATTAACCGCTAATCAGATAGGTGGTTTGCAGATATTTTCTCCCATTCTGTAGCTTGCCTTTTCACTCTTTTGATTATGTCCTCTGATGCACAAAAGTTTTAAGTTTGATAGAGTTCCATTTATCTATTTTTGGTTTTGTTGCCTCTGCTTTTGGTGACGTATTCAAGAAATCATTGCCAAATCCAATGTCATAAAGCTTTTCCCCTATGTTTTCTTCTAGGTGTTTTACAGTTTTAGGTCTTATATGTAGCTTTTTAATCAATTTTGAGTTATTTTTTATATATGGTGTGAGATAAGGGTACAACTTTATTCTTTTGCATGTGGATATCCAGTTGTGCCAACACCAATTATTTAAAAGACTGTCCTTTCCCCATTAATGGTCACCAAATATGCCAGGGTTTATTTCTAGGATGTCTATTCTATTCCATGGTAAATATGCCCATCTTTAAACCAATATCATACTTTTTTAAATTAATGTAGCTTTGTAATAAGTTTTAAAATCAGGAAACGTGAGCCCTCCAATGTTGTTCTTTTTCAAGATAGTTTTGGCTCTTTGGGATTCCTTGTGTTTATGTATGAATTTTAGAATGGATTTTTCTATTTCTGCAAAAAAATGCCATTGGGATTTTGAAAAAGATTGCATTGAATTTGTAGATTGCTTTAGGAAGTATTGACATTTTAACAATATTAAGTCTTTCAATCCTTGAACATGGGATGTCTTTCCATTTGTTTGTGTTTTCTTTCATTTATTTCAGGGGTTCTGTAGTTTTTAATGTATAAGTCTCTTGCTTCCTTGGTTAAGTTTATTCCTAAGTAGTTTATTGATGCTGTTATAAATGGAATTGTTTTCTTAATTTTCTTTATGGGTTGTTCATTGTTTGTGTATAGAGACACAACTAATATTTGCGTATTGATTTTGTATCCTGCAACCTTGCTGAGTTCTATTAGTTTTAACAGATTTTTTTGGTGGAATCTTTAGGATTTTGTCCATATAAGATCATGTCACCTGTAAACAGGTAAAATTTTACTTCTTACTTTCCAATTTGGATTCATTTTCTTTCTTTTTCTTGCCTATTTGCTCTGATGAAGTCTTCCAGTACTATGTTGAATAGAAGTGGTGAAAACAGATGTCCTTTTGTTATTCCTGATCTTAAAAGAAAGGCTTTCAAATCTTTTACCAATGAGTATGATAACTGCCATTTTTTCATTTTTGGCCTTTATTTTGTTGAGGTGGTTTCCTTATATTTCTAATTTGTTGAGTGTTTTTATCATAAGCGTTTTTAATTTTGTCAAATACTACTTTTGCATAAATGATCTGTTCATTTTTATTACTAGTAGTATTCCATTGTATACATATACCATAATTTATTTTACCATTCTTTGATAAAATTATTTGGCTGTCATGAATAAGTGACCATATTTTAAAATAGACAAGTTTAAACCAACTAGCCCCATCTGCTCTATATTTCTGGTGCATTCCATGGTTGTATTTGCTGGGTTTCTTACCTGCTTATACATGGTATTTGGCTATCATTTGACTATGTTCACTCTAACTAGCATTTAAAATTTAAAAAAAATACAAACCCACATAGCTTTATGTTTAACTCCTCCACAGTAACAACATTCTGCCTCCTTGCTATCCCCTAAATAAGGTTAACCCATTCCCTACCTCCATCCATGTTTTCATTTGTAATAATAATACATAATAAGAATAATAACAATAATATTTGCTTTCCTTTTGTCTTTTTAAAAATCCGTTCCTCCTGGTGAACTTATTGAAAACGTGTGTATGCCTCCCATTTGTCTAAAGGATTATTTTATTCATAACTCAATAGAAATTAACATGGAGCTCCTATAGACCCTTTTTGGGCAGAACATGTGCTGTTCATCTGTTCTTCTCTTTGCCCACTTAACCTATCCCCATGGAGTACTTACTATGTGTATATATATATATATACACATATATACATATACATATATATATAATTAAAACTGAGCTAACAACAAGGAAAATTACATGGAGTTATGAAGATATATACCAAAGAATATGAACATAGATTTCCACCCCCCAAAAAAACTGACATTTCAGAAGAAATTTGAATGTTGAGTAGAAATTAAGAAGGTGAAGCAGAGGAAGGGTGCAGAAGTGTAATCTGGGCAGGAGAACACCATGTGCAAAAGCCCTGAGACATGAAGGAGCCAGGTACATTTTGCTAGCTCCCCTAAAGTGCAAGTGCTTACAACAGAGGCTGATTTAGGGAACCCTTAGAATGCCTCACTAATGAAAGGCATCTTACAACCATGCACTATTTCACTAAAAGACCTGCTTCCCTAAGCATATAACTTGCTAACTGGGAGGTTATAGAATGCAGAATAGCTCATGGATGAAAAGCTGTTATTGAGAGAGAATTCCAATGTACAAGTAATGGTCCCTTCCACAATGGACTGTTTTCCTAATAAATCCCCAGCAGGAAATATTTCCATCACCTTGAACAACTATCAGGAAAATTTGTTTGAAAATTATAAGTTTGGGCTTGATTGGTGTTTGTTTAAACTCACTGTACCTTCTCCTTTCTGTATAAGAAAGAGTCACATTTAAAAATGTCACCTTTAGAAGTTGTTTTCTATGTTAAAAACATGATAAAGAGGCATTTTCAGGATATTGTCACTGTGTTATCTAGTCAAGAAACTTATATAAATGAAAGACATCCCTTGAAGTTCCCTCCAAATGAAGCACATTCACCATTTTTGCAAGAAATTTTGGGGTTACTCCAGCAACCAATGTGCCCATTCTTACTTTTCCTAACCTTTCCCCCAAAACATACAGCCATAACAGGTTTTAAACCTCAGGGTACAAATGTCTGTCTCTCTTTAATGGCTCGAAATTTGCCCTTCTTAATTAGCTTTTATCATTTTCACAAGTATAAACTTCCTAGGATTGAAGACTCCCTGGCCATATGGTCATTCCCTTCACTGGAATGACAGATCAAATTTGATAAATGAAATGCACTTATTTTAATATGGAATTTCTATTGCACAGTTAGATTATTGCCTTCAGCTTGCCCTATAAGGTTTTGGGAGTAGGCTGATAGATATCCTTTCACCTTTGAATCAAAATCTTTTCATCCATCCATGTTATTGCAAATGACAATATTTCATTCTTTTCTTTTCCCTTTTCATGGCTGAATAATACTCCATGTTATTGTGATTATATATATATATCATATATATATCACTGTTTTTTATCCATTCATCTATCTATGGACATTTGGGCTGCTTCCATACTTTGGCTTTTGTAAATAATGCTGCAATAAACATCATAAAATAGATAGAACCCTTTAAAAAAAAAGAAAAAATACCATTTAGGTAATAAATTTGATTTTACGAATCACCCTGTCTTCAGTGAGGATAGTGTGCTTCTAACATATTGTGACTGTTGAACTGAAGAAGTGCTTTTGTTCTATGCAGATTTGACTTCATTCTCTGCAATCCAACTACCTCTCTTCACTTTTCATGGGAATTAACATCTTTAGTACTCTATACTGATGAAATGCCATTTATTATGGTTGAAACCAAAAACAGAATTATTTCACCTACCATTTATCTTATTCCTCAACTTAAATTTATTTCCATAATACAGGAAAATGACTAATGTACGAGTATCACTTCAGTGTATTGCATTCTTTTCTATTCTACAACATGATCAAACATACTAAATTTTAAGTTGATGTTACAAACAGGCCACTAGGTGCTATGTGATTGGAAAGCTATAGTTCATCTCGAAGAAGGTATTCCAGGACATTAAAAGGTTTGACATATGTTGCTAGAGGAATTAGCATTATGTGATCATGTTAATTAATTTTCTTTCTTTATTTTGTTTGATTTTAAAAATTCAAGTATAATAAACATACAGTGTAATATTAGTTTCAGGTGTACAATATAATGATTCAACAGATCTATATATTTCTCAGTGCTTATCAGAATAGGTGTACTCTTAATCCTCTTTATCTATTTAATCCATCACTCCATCCTCCTCTCTTCTCTGTATTTAAGAGTCTGTTTTTTTTATTGTCTTTTATTCTTTGTTTGTTCATTTGTTTCTTAAATTCCACATATTAGTGAAATCCATATGGTATTTAGCTTTCTCTGACCGACTTATTTCAGTTAGCTTTATAACTTCTAGGTCCATCCATGTTGTTGCAAATGGCTAGATTTCATTCATTTTTTATGGTTGAGTAATATTGAATTGTATCTTTATACCACCTCTTTTTTTAAATCCATTTATCTATCGATAAACACTAGGGTTGCTTTTGATAAATACTTGGGTTCTTCCATATCTTGGCTATTGCAAATAATGCTGCAATAAACATAGGGGTGCATATATCTTTTCCAATGAGTGTTTTAATTTTCTTGGGATAAATACCCAACAGTGGAATTACTAGATCCTATGGTAATTCTATTTTTAATTTTTGGAGGAACTTCTATACTGTTTTCTACAGTGGCTGTGCCAATTTGCACCTCCACCAACAGTGTATAACGGTTCCTTTTTCCCCATATCCTCATCAACACTTGTTATTTTGTGTTTTTGATTTTAGTCATTCTGACATGTCTGAGGTGATATTATGGTTTTAATTTGCATTTCCCTGATGATTAGTGACATTGAGCATCTTTTCATGTGTCTGTTGGCCATCTGTATGTCTTCTTTGGAAAAATGTCTATCAGGTCCTCCTCCCATTTTTAATTGGGTGGTTTGTTTGGTGTTAAGTTGTAAAAGTTCTTTTTATATTTTGGATATTAAGCCATTATCATTTATATCATTTGCAAATATGTTTTCCCATTCAGTAGGTTGCCTTTTCATTTTGTTAGGGGTTTTGGTCACTCTGCAGAAGTTTTTTTTGTTTTGTTTTGTTTTTCGTTTTTTTTTTTTTGGTGTAGCCCCAATAGTTTAATTTTTCTTTTGTTTTCCTTGCCAAAGGAGCCATATTTAGAAAAATGTTTCTATGGCTGGATGTCAAATAAATTACTGCCTATGTTTTCTTTGAGGAAATTTATGGTTTCAGGTCTCACTTTTAGGTCTTTAAACCATTTTGAATTTATTTTTGTGTATGGTGAAAGTGGTCCAGTTTCATTCCTTTGCATGTAGCTGTCCAGTTTTCCCAACACCATTTGTTGAAGAGACTGTCTTTTTCCAATTGCATATTCTTGCCAACTTAAGTTTTAGATTAATTGATCATGTAAGCATGGGTTTATTTCTGGACTCTCCATTCTGTTCCACTGATCTATGTATTTATTTTTGTGCCAATTACTATACTGTTTTGAAGACTACACGTTTGTAACATATCTTGAAATCTGGCATTGTGATACCTCCAGTTTTGTTCTTTCCTTTCAAGATTGTTTTGACTATTTGGGCTATTTGTGGTTCCATACAAATTTTAGAATTGTTTTAGCTCTGTGAAAAATGCTGTTGGTATTTTAATAGGGATTGCAGTAAATATGTAGATTGCTTTGGGTAGTACAGACATTTTAACAATACTTGTTCTTTCAATCCATGAGCATGGAATATCTCTCCTTTTGTTTGCATCATCTTCAATTTCTTTCATCAGTGTTTAATAGTTTTCAGAATACAAGTCTTTCACCACCTTGGTTAAGTTTATTCCTAGTATCTTATGGTTTTTGGTGCATTGTAAATGGCATTGTTTTCTTAGTCTTAATTGCTCCTTCTGCTACTTCATTATTAGTGTATAGACATACAACAGATTTCTGTATATTAATTTTGTCCCCTGTGACTTTACTGAATTCATTTATCAATCTAGTGGTATTTTGGGTGAGTCTTTAGGTTTTGTTTTTTTTTTTTATAAAAAGTATTATATCATTTCCAAGTAGTGAAAGTATTACTTCTTTCTTACCAATCTGGATACCTTTTATTTCTTTTTCTTTTCTGATTGCTGATAGTACTGGAAGATCTGTAGTAAGATCTTGCCAGTACTATGTTGAAAAAAGTGGTGACAGAAAACATCCTTGTCTTGTTCCTCATCTTAAAGAAAAAACTCAGTTTTTCCATTGAGTATGATGTTAGCTATGGGTTTCTCATATGTGGCCTTTACTATGTTGAGGTATGTTTCCTCTAAACCTACTTTGTTGAGAGTTTTTATCATGCATGGATATCGTAATTTGTCAGATGCCTTTTATGCATCTAGTGAAATGGTCGTATGTTTTTATCTTTTTTTCTTGTTAATGTGATATATCACTTTGATTGATTTCTGAATATTGACCCCCTTGTAACCCAGGAATAAATACCACTTGATTGCGGTGAATAATTTTCTTAATGTATTGCTGGATTCAGTTTGCTAGTATTTTGTTGAGGATTTTTGCATCTATGTTCATCAGAGATATTGGCCTGTATTTCTCTTCTTTTTGTAGTGTTATTGTCTGGATTGGGCATCAGGGTAATGCTGGCCTTGTAGAAAAAATGTGGAAGTTTTCCTTCCTCTTACTTTTTGGAAAAGTTTGAGAAGAAGAGGTATCAACTCTTATTTAATGTTTGGTAAAATTCACCTCTGCAGCCATCTGGTCCTGGACTTTTGTTTGTTGGGAATTTTTTGATTACTAATTCAATTTCATCACCAATAATCGGTTTGTTCAAATTTTCTGTTTTTTCCAGGTTCAGTTTTGGAAAGTTATATTTTTCTGATTATATATCCATTTCTTCTAGATTGCCCAATTTGATGGCATATAATTTTTCATAATATTCCCTTATTAGTCTTTGTACATCTGTGGTGTTCTCTGCTATTTCTCCTACTTCATTTCTGATTTTGAGTCCTCTCCTTTTCTCTTTCTCTCTCTCTGTGTCTTTTTTTTTTGATGTGTCTTGTTAAAGGTTTATGAATTTCATTGATCTTCTGAAAGAACCAGCTCCTGGTTTCATTGATCTGTTCCATTGTTTTATTTAGTTTTTATATTATTTATTTCTGTTCTAATCTTTATTATCCCTGTCCTTCTAGTGGCTTTGGGCATTTTTCTTTTTTTCCTAACTCCTTTAGGTATAAAGTTAGATTCTTTATTTGAGATTTTTCTTGTTTCTTGAGTAGGTCTGTATTGTTATGCATTTCCCCTTATAATAGCTTTTGTAGCATCTCAAAGGAGCCATATTTAGAAAAATGTTTCTATGGCTGGATGTCAAATAAATTACTGCCTATGTTTTCTTTGAGGAATTTTATGGTTTCAGGTCTCACTTTTAGGTCTTTAAACCACTTTGAATTTATTTTTGTGTATGGTGAAAGTGGTCCAGTTTCATTCCTTTGCATGTAGCTGTCCAGTTCTAATCTTTATTATCCCTGTCCTTCTAGTGGCTTTGGGCATTTTCTTTTTTTCCTACCTCCTTTAGGTATAAAGTTAGATTGTTTATTTGAAATTTTGCATGTAGCTGTCCTGCCTGTTCATTTTTTTTTAAGATTTTGTTCATAAATTTGACAGAGAGAGACACAGCGAGAGAGAGCACAAGCAGGGGGAGTAGGAGAGGGAGAAGCAGGCTCCCTGCAGAGCAGGGAGCCCGATGTGGGGCTCGATCCCAGGACCCTGGGATCATGACCTGAGCCGAAGGCAGATGCTTAATGACTGAGCCACCCAGGCGCCACCAGCATTTCAAAGATTTTGGACGATTATGTTTTCATTTTCATTTGTCTCTGTGTATTTTTTTTTAATTTTCTCTTTGTTTTTTTTTGTTGACCCACTCATTGTTAGTAGCATGTTATTTATTTAGCCCCAATACATTTGTGTTTTCCCAGATTTTTTTTTTTTTTTGGTGGTTGATTTCTAGTTTCATACCATTGTGGTTTGAAAAGATGCATGATATGATATCAATCTTCTTTTTAAATTTATTGAGATTTGTTTTGTGGCCTAATGTGATCTATTCTGGATAATGTTCCATGTATACTTGAAAAGAATGTGTATTTTGCTGTTTGTGGATGGAATGTTTCAGTATATCTGTTAGATCCATCTGGTCCAATGTGTCATTCAAAGGCACTGTTTCCTTGTTGATTTTCTGCCTTGATGATCCCACATCCATTGATGTAAGTAGGGTGTTAAAGCTCCCCACTATTATTGTATTATTATCAATTTCTTATTTTATGTCTGTTAATAGTTGCTTCATGTATTTAGGTTCTCACATTTTATGTGCATAAATGTTTACAATTGTTATATTCTCTTGCTGGGTTTTTCCCTTTTTCATTATGTAGTGTCCTTCTTTGTCTCTTGTTATAGTCTTTTAAAAGTTTATTTTGTCTGATATGTGTTGCTACCCCCAGCTTTCTTTTTTATTTCATTTGCATGTTGTTTTTCCATCCATTCACTTTCTTAAAAAAAAAAAGATTTTATTTATTTGTCAGAGAGAGAGAGAGAGAGAGAAAGAAAGAACAAGAGCGCACAAGCAGGGGGAGTGTCAGGCAGAGGGAGAAGCAGGCTCCCTGATGAGCAAGGAGCCCAGTGCAATGTGGGACTCAATCCCAGGACCCTGGGATCATGACCCCAAGCTGAAGGCAGAAGAATAACTGACTGAGACCCCATCCTTTCACTGTCAATTCCCATGTGTCTTTAGTTCTCAAGTGAATCTTGAGAACAGCATATAGGTGGGTCTTGTGTGTGTGTGTGTGTGTGTGTGTTTTAATTCATTCAGTCACTCCGTGTCTTTTGATTGGGGTGTTTAGTTCATTTACACTAAAAGCTATTATCAATAGGTATGTACTTATTGCCATTTGTTAATTATTTTAGAGTTGTTTTTGTAGTTCTTCTCTTTCACTTTCTTCTCTTCCTCTTCTGTGATTTTGTGGGGTTTTTTGGTGATATGCTTGGACTCTTTCTCTTTGTTTTTTGTGTATCTCTTACAAGTTTTTGATTTGTGGTTACCATTAAGCTCATGTATAGCATCTTATGCATATAACTGTATTACATGGTCATTTAAATTTGAACACATTCTAAAAGTACTAAATATTTACTTTCTCCACCCTCATTTATGTATATGATGTCATACTTTACATCCATTTCTTTTCTGAATCCCTTGACTGATTTTTATAGGAAAAAATGATTGATTTTACTTCTTTTGTACTTTAACCTCCATACTGGTTTTATAAGTAATTAACCTACTTTTATTATATTTGTATTTACCTGTGAATTTTTTTCCTTCCATAATTTTCTTACTCCTGGTATTGCCTTTTCTTTTCATTCAAATAATTCTTTTTAATGTTTCTTATAAGGTTGCTGTAGTGGTGATGAACTCTTTTAACTTGTTTATTTGGGAAACTATCTCTCCTATTTTGAATGATACTCTTGCTAGGTAGAATAGTTTTGGTTGCAGGTTTTCCCCTTTTAGCACTTTGAATATATCATGCCATTCTCTTCTGGCCTGCAATGTTTCTGCTGAAAAATTAGTGATAGCTATATGAGATCCCATTGTATGTAGCTGTTTTTTTTTTTTTTTTCCTCTTGCTGCTTTTAAAATTCTCATTATTACTACTTTTTTGCCATTTTCATTATGTGTCTTGGTGTGGACCCCCTTGGGTTGATATTGGGGGCTCTCTATGACTCCTGGATCTTGATGTCTGTTTCTTTCCCTAGATTAGGGAAGTTTTCAGCTAATATTTCTTCAAATAAATTTTTGTCCCCATTTCTCTCTTCTCCTTCTGGGACCCCTATTAATGATGTTGCTGAATTCCCTTAATCTATTCTCATTTTTTGCTATTTGTTTTCTTTTTGCTGTTCATCTTGGTTGCTTTCCATTTGTTCTGTCTTCCTGCTTCCTGATCTGTTCTGCCTCTCTTAATCTGCTTTTGCTTCCATCTAGTGTATTTTTAATTTCAGTTCTTGAGTTCTTCATCCCTGAATGTTTTCTTTTTATATTTTCTCTTTATTCAAGTTCTGACTGAGATCCTCCACTCTTTTCTCAAGTCCAGTGAGTATCTTTATAACCATTACTTTGAATTCTTTATCAGACATATTGTTTATCTCCAATTAGCTCTTTTGCTGTGTTTTGTCCTGTTCTTTCATTTGGAATATATTCTTCTGTATCCTCATTTTATCCATCTCTCTGTGTTTGTTTCTATGTATTAAGAAAGTTAGCTATGTCTCTTCAACTTGAATAATAGTAATTTTATGAAGAAGAGGTCCTGTGGTGCCCTATAACACAATGTCTCCTGTTCACAAGGAACAGGTGCTTCAGCAGTGTCTCCTGTGTGTGTTGAGTGCACCCTTCTGTTATGGCTGAACCTCAATCGCTTTCAGTCCAGTTGGCTGCAATGGTCCACTTTGCCTTTTTTGGGCTGACTTTGTTCCCTGTGCTGTTAAAGGGCCAGTTTGGGGCCATTGTGAACTTGTAGTTGGGCAGTGTCAGCAGTCAGACCAGATGCCTGCCCTCAGCCTATTTGCCAGGGTTGTGAACACACCAAACTGCCAGGCACTCTTTGTGTTTTCCCTTGAGTGACTTTATTTGGTGGGTACAATCTGCAGACAAACCACATCCGTGCCTCCTGTTTGCTGAGCTGCAAACACACTGGCAGACCATTCTCTACACTGCAAGTTATAAGGTTTGGCTGCTGGGACTCAAGTGTACTGATGTGTATGTGGTTATCTTCATCTCTGCCCAGGGGAGGAGTTACTTTGGAGTGGCACTGGTCCATGCCAGGACTGCTTGCAAGATGAAGGGAGCAGGAGCCACTTTGGAGAGAGTCCTGATGAGTGGGGCAGGTTGAATTAGGTGGATCCACATGAGAATGTGGGGATGGGTCACATGGTGTTAGCAAAGTAAGTGGGGAATGTTCATGCTGGTTCCCTCAAGTGTCAGGCTATCTAGGTTGGGGAGGTGGGACGCAGAGAAAAGATAATTTCCAACTCTTTTTTTCTTGGAGAAGTCTCCTAAAGATCCCTGCCCCTCCAACACATGTTCCGGGAGTAAATATATCTCCTTCAGGTATACCTCAGGCATCTTTCAAACTGCTGCTTCTGTGCTGTATCTGGTAGGGGTTGTTTGTTATGCTCTCTCTTTGAGGATATGAACTCCATTTCTTATCACCCTCCAGCTCCCCCAGAGCTGAGCCTACTGATTTTTAAAGTTTCCAGAGTTAAGTCCCACTGGTTGTAAGAACTCTCAAAGTTAAGCCCCATTTGTTTTTCAAAACCAAATGTTATGAGGACTCATCTTCCAAGTGCAGATCCCCTGTGTTTGGAGTACCTGGTGTGCAATCTGCTCTTCTACTTTCTTTGTGCTTGTATTGTCCCTCCAGTTTGTCGTTAGTCTCTCTGGGTGTTTGGCTCCCAACCACTTCTCCACCCTTCCTATCCTTTTTGATGTGGCCTCCTTGTTATGCTTAATCATGGAAAATGTGTTCTGCCAGTCTTCAGGTTGTTTTTCTGTGTTGGCTGCACTAATGTGATGATTATCTAGGTGTGTCTGTGGGATGAGGTGCGTTTGGGATCTTCCTACTTCTCAGAAGTTAGTTTTCCTTTTTGAAGGCCTCGCAAAAATTCGCCAAACTCATAAAACTAAATAAAGTGTGACTGGACCCACAACATGAAGAGAAACGATCATCTACTTAGAACACTTTGAAAAAAAAGTTTGAGATAGTTACAGATTATTGGAAATTTAAGATAGTTTGTCCGTGGGTCTGATGTGCTTTGTTTGATAAACTTAGTATGCAATTTCTCCCACAGGAGAAATCCAGGATAGGATAAATGATGATGATTCTACTGAACAAGGTTTGCTTTTGCAGAGTAGATACTGTAAATGATGGAATTGTGTATTCTTTATGTTGCATGCTATACAATTTAGAGCCAAAATTGTGGCCCATCTTTTCCATTGTATAGGAATTCATGAATGTTTTTCCTGGCTAACTTGATGCACTTAGCTCTCTTCTACTTTATCGCTTCTATTTCCCCTTTGCATCATTTTCTCACTTACTTTCAATTTATTATATCTTACTGTTATAAGATATAAGGTATGCATGCTGTTCATGCATCCTTATGAACAGCAGTTTAGCAGTTTAGCAAAACTACCTTATTACATTTTTTGGAACAACGCATGGTAGGGAAGTGGTTCTCTCCCTCTCTCTTTGTCTCCCTCCCTCCCTTCTTCTCTTTCCCCTTCCCCCACACTCCCTGAGTAATTATGGGTTTAATGCAACAAGAATAATTAGGTGAGAGAGATGGTGGGAGACATTTGAGAGAGAGAGAGAGAGAGAGGAAGAGGGGAAGGGAGAGGGAGCAGGAGTAGGAGGGAGAGAGGGAAATATTAAGATTTATAGTGTAAAAGCAGTCTAGCTGATCAATATACTTTATCTCCATGGTAAATTCAAATACCTGACAAGCATACATGATGGTAATAACACTTACAAAAATAAAACTGACTCAGGCCCACTGCTGTCCAGCCCGGCACCTCAGTCAGTTGTGAGTTTTTAAGAGATAAAAACAAAAACTTGGACCATGCACTGTAGATAGATTGGTGTACTATAGTTAGATTCACCAATCCACCTCCCCTGGTAAATTCATTGTTGCTGCATTAAACCTTTAATTATTCAGACTTCAATTAACTGACATTATTCTTCATTTGACTTTTGGGGAAAATGGTAGAGAAGAAGAAAGAAAGTTAATCTCCATGATTTGTTTCTTAAAACTTATCTTCTACTGATATATGGTCTTGTGTGTGTCACCTTCAACCCACTGTTCATGCCATCTCTGAGCTCTGCACTTACTATTTTCCTTACTTATAATACACTACTCCATCACTCAACAGATCAGCAACTACTTATCTTTCAAGCCTTAGCTCAAGTATCCTCTCTCAGGAAATCTTTATGAACCATCTCTAGCCTGGGTTGGATGCCTGCCTAAGTATATGTCATAAGATTTTGTGGTCATCTCTGTTGATATACACTATATGTAATCTATGTCTCTTCCCCGTACTAGATATTGAGCAAATTTAGGGGAAAAAAGTGTATTTTATTTATTAATTGTTGTGTCCCCAGCACCTTGTATAATATCTCCTTCTGACAGATTCAATTAAATGAATAAATGAAAGAATTGTCTTTGTACATTGTTTAGCAGTCTAAATGACTAGAGATTCAGGTGATCTAAGCATATTTATAAGATAATTGTCACTTTTTCCATTTTATGATTTGGCTTATTTGGACATGGAAACAGCCAGAATCTCCTCTCTAAATATATCTGTATGCCCTATTTAGTGATTTGGGATAGCTACAGAATATTGGAATTGATTTAGGGCATTTGAGAAAATTTTGCGATAGCCCCAAGTTAGTTGTTAGGTAAGCTTACAAGGGCATTCTGTGGGTGACAGCTGTTCCACAAAACACTTGCCTTTAGCCTATCTTCACTAAGCCACAAATCACTGGGTAATTTTCCCTCTAATGTCTACCTACATTGGAAAACACTCAGTAATTGTTTTTAACCCTATGGAGGTAGTTAAACTCCTCAGTTGTTAAAGACACAACCTAGTTATAGGGAGAACTGCTGAAACCTTCAGATAAAGTTATTCATGAAGAGACTAAGGGACTGGATGCTTGGATTTTGGACTATACTCCAGATTAATTTCTTATTATTCTCAGCACAGTGTTATTAGATCCATTTCTGAAATGCAAATGTCATGAGTAACCTGATGTGCCAAGTCTTTTGGTATCACTGATTTTTTTTTAATGGAAACCTAAAGTTCTAAAAAATCTCTCATGCAAATGGACTAAAAGAGGCCCTAATTTTAGAGGTAGCTCAAACAAACCAGGTGTCAGAGTTCATCTCCTTGGTAAATTTTAGAAAACACTTGTCATTTACCATGGTCACATAGTTATACTGCCTGAATATATATATATATATATATATATATATATATATATTTTTTTTTTTTTTCTAAACGTGTGGCTGAGGAAACTATTACACAGGAGGAGGTCAATGAAATTGTGTGCCAGTAATTGAGGGACAGAGATCTAGGTATTAGGTTGAACAGAGGGTCAATGCCTTATATTATGCTTTGTTAGAAGTAGGGTGCCTATACATTGTGTTTAAGTGAAAAAATATTACTCGAATTTAAGCAAATTGCACACTTAATACTTTGATGATTGAGATAGTCTGTTGTTTTTTTCTTAAATTATGTTATTAAAGTTGTAAACTGTAGAAATACTAAAACATTTTCTTTCTAATCCTGTCATAACCTATCCACTGTGATATCAGTGACAACTTTTTAGAGACATTTACAAAAGCATCATGGCACATATTCTGCTAAAGACCACACTTTCCAAGTATGTGTTCCATAATTTTTGAAACCAGAGTGAAATAAAAGTATGTGACTCAAATTGACTAAAGGTAAAATTTCAGATCACACTTTTTTAAAAATCAGGAGGTAGAAATTCATGTATTTTAGAGTTAAACGAACTCTAGAAGTCCTCTACTATGCTTGTCTCTCCTATTTTATAGATAAGAAATTGGAAACTAAGAGA
Organism: Neomonachus schauinslandi; assembly: GCF_002201575.2. NCBI lineage: Eukaryota > Metazoa > Chordata > Mammalia > Carnivora > Phocidae > Neomonachus > Neomonachus schauinslandi. The sequence goes on from NC_058419.1 coordinate 53,108,734, forward strand.
AGGGAAATGGCTTTCACCAAGTCACATAGTCCTGGTCCCACACAGCAGCCACGTGATAAACTTTTCTTTCTTGAAACACATAGATCTTTGCTTTCTTTATGTATTTACTGTATTTATATGTATTTGCTTTCTATATGTATTCATTTATCATTCTTCTAGCCTTCTATTAATGAGGAGGTATAAAACATGAGGGTAGTATTAGTGAATACATTCAGTGTTAAAATGTGTATTTGGTTTACAATATCAGTACATTTCTGAAGTATTAAAATTAAAAATTTTAAAGGTTTATTTCTGGAGAGAAGAGCAAGTTGTGGGACACTTTAACATCTGTTCTATAATCTCTAGAGGTATTTTAACATAAAGAACAGTAGCCAGTTCTCATATTTAATTGGGGAATTAAGTGTTTTCAAGGAAAGTAACTTCATCAGTATGGAAAATTAAGAAATGAAAGATTTGCTGATCGCTATTAAATATTAGAATAGTTAATAAAAGAAGATATGTAATTTGAAGGAGATATCAAATTCAAGAAAATTTTTTTTATCTGGGATAAATTTGTCTACATATTTCACTGAAATACTATTTTTTCATATATCAACATAGAGTAAAAAAAACAATGGCTCAATAGTTTGGACTAAACATTTGGCAAATAAATAAAATTTCTTTAATATTTTTATGAAATAAAAATACTATTCTATGACTTTGGGGGTCGTTAAAAGAGAGAGGGTTAAGGGAGAGAGCATAAAATAGCCAAGCAAATAAAAGCTTTCAAGGAGTCAGCCCTGTGTTTGATATCTGGCTTGGATAAATAATAGCTCTAGAATCAGGGGAAAATCATTTAACCACTACTGAATGTAGTGTGTTATCTGTAAAATGGAGGTAATAATACCCAAAATGCGTTGTTGTATTCAAGATTAACACTAATGCATATAAAGTACTTGGTACATAGTAAGTGATCAATAAATGATAAATTTTATTATTTGAGGTGTAATAGGAGCTATGGTCAAAAGCAAGTTGATCATGAAACTCTATGAAGGTGGTTCTAAGCAAATATAACATCAGGAGATTCTGTATTCAGAAAATATATGGAAGTTAAGACTGTAACAAAGAAGAGAAGCCACTAGTTAAACTAAATAGCTACTGAACAATTCATATACTCAACAAATATTTATTGAGTTCCAGCTCAAACACTGAGAGACACTATTCTAAGTTCTAGTGATTCAGTAGTGAGCAATACAGAAAATGGTCAAATGAGGAGACCTCCAAAGCATTTTTCTTCATTTTAAAAGTTTCATCATTAGTAAATTATACAATCAGTATTTAGTTCATTTCATTAAGAGATATAATTAGATGAAAACATTTTTTAAATAGGAACCCATATTTTTATGTGTGAAAGTTAGTCAGGTATATCTGAAATGACCAAATTCTTTTGGTTATTATTTCATAAAATGTTACCTACATCATCTTATGGCAAGTCCTGAATTTTACGTACAAAATTGATGTAGATGATAATAAGATAGTAACTAAAGTGGGTCACTTATAGATTAATATATTCAAAAATTATTTTAAGCAACTTCTATAGCCCACAGTCTAGATTTATAGTAATAAACAAAAAGAAATAACTTGCATTTTACAGTGCAATGTGTTAAATAGACATTAACACATTAATTCACACATTTAAATGTAAGTGAAAATTTTATGAAATTATTTAAAGGAAAAAATCAAAGTCTGTGAGAAAAATAATAAATGGGAGCTGATTTATAGTGCAGTGGTGAGGAAAGTTCTTTCTGATGAAATGTTATTTAAATTGAAAATTGAGGGGTAGTAGCTAAGATGGTGGCATAGTAGGCGAACCCTAGCCTTGCCTGGTCCCTTGAACTCAATAGATAAATATCAAATCATTCTGAACACCCAAGAAATTGATCTGAGGACTGACAGAACAAACTGTACAAGTAGAAGGAGAAAAGAAGCCACATCGTGGAAGGTAGGAAGTGCAGAGATGTGATCTGGGGGAGAAGCAAAACTCAGGTGCTGCAGAAGGGAGGGAGCCCTGGTCATGGAGAGAGGTGAGAGAGAGAGGATCACACAAAGAAAATACTTCCCCAAGTCACTGACTGGGAAAACAAGAAGGACTGATGTTCATGAGCTTTTACAACCATGGGATTAAAAGGCTGGAGTTTTAGAGGTTGTGGCAGGTGTAGAGCCTCGCAGATGCTGCAGTGTTCCTATTGAGAAGGAAGGCAGATTAGCTCCAGGGGCAGACAGCATGATCTGAGGATCCCCTGGGACACACTAGGAGAGATTATTTCCCTTTCTGGGAGCACATCTGAGACAGGTGGCATTACCTCTGGGGACAAAGAAACCAGCAGGCACCATTGCTTTCCCCCCAACTCAGCATAAACTAACTGCAGTAAGCAACACCTCACTAACAGTAGTGGAGTAAGCCACTTACACCAAGGCACCATCCCCTTATATTCTGCAGGTGCTGCTTTTCTCAGGCAAGTGTGCCTGAGAACCAGTGCAGCAGGTCCCTTCACCAGAAGAACAGCACAACCCACACCCCCATGCATGCACCACGTCTACTGACCAGAGTTCTGCAAAGCTTCAGCTCTAGTGGAAATAGCTCCAGGACTCTTTAAACAAGCAGCCCAGAGCACACCCAGTTAAAACTTGCCATACTCTGGCCAAGGTCCAAACACTCCCCACTGCAGGCAAGGAGAAGCTCTGCAGAGGACTAACCTGAGGGAAAAAGCAGCCAAAACACAGCAGTAGAGTGCACATGTAATACACCAGAGACACTTCCTGAAGCACCAGGCTTGAGACACTAAATGACCTCTTCTTTATAAAGCCATTACTCTCAGGACCAGAAAACATAATAGACTTTCCTAACACAGAGAAGACAGAGACGTAGACAAAATACCAAGACAGAGGAATTTATCCCTAAAGAAAGAACAAGAAAAGGTCATGGCCATGAATCTACTCAAACCAGATAAAAGTAATATGCTTGATACAGAATTTAAAACAACAATCATAAGGATACTAGCTGGGCTTGAGAAAAGCATAGAAGAAACCAGAGAGTCCCTTACTGCAGAAATAGAAGACCTAAAACCTAATCAGGCCAAAATAAAAATGCTATAACTGAGATACAAAACTGACTGAAATGACCACAAGGATGGAAGAATCACAGGAATGAATAAGTAATAGAGAAAATAAAATTATGGAAAATAAGCTGAAAATAAGAGGGAAAAAATAATGGATCATGAATGCAGACATAGAGAACTCAGTGACTCCATAAAGCCTAATAGCATGCATATTATAAGAGTCCCAGAAGAAGAAGAGGAGGGAAAAGGGAGCAGAAGGTTTATTTGAGCAAATTATAACTTAAAACATCCCTAATACAGTGAAGGAAACAGATATCCAGATGCAGGAGGCACAGAGAACTCTCAGCAAAATCAATAAAAGCAGACCAACACCAAGACATATCATAATAAAATTTGGAAAATATAGATATAAGGGGAAAAAAATGCTAGAAGCAGCAAGAGAAGAAATCCCTAACTTATAAGTGAAGGCAAATACTTTTAGCAGGAGATCTATCCACAGAAACTGGATAGGCCAGAAGAGAATGGCATGTTATATTCAATGTGCTGAATGGGAAAAAATATGCAGCCAACAATACTCTATCCAGCAAGGCTGTCATTCAGAAAAGAAGGAGGGATAAAGAGAATAGCCCAAACAAACAAGAGATCATGACCACTAAACCAGGCCTGCAGGAAATATTAAAGGGGACTCTTTGAGTGGGAAACAAAGACCAAAAGCAACAAAGACTAGAAAGGAACAGAGAAAACCTTCAGAAACAATGAATTAACAGGTAATAAAATGGCACTAAGTTCATATGTATTGATAATCACTCTGAATGTAAATGGACTAAGTGCTCTAATCAAAAGATATTGGGTATCAGAATGGATTAAAAAAACAAGACCCACCAATATGCTGCCTACAAGATACACATTTTAGACCGAAAGACACTTGCACATTGAAAGTAAGGGGATGGAGAACCATTTATGCTAATGGATATCAAAAGAAAGAAAGAGTAGCAATACTTATATCAGACCAACTAGATTTTAAACCAAAGACTAACAAGAGATGAAGAAGGGCACTATATCATAATAAAGAGGTCTATCCAACAAGAAGATCTAACAACTGAAAATATTTATGCTCCCAATGTGGGAGCACCCAAATATATGAAACAATAAGAAAAATAAGGGAATTCATTGACAATAATACAATAATAAGAAGGGACTGTAAAACCCCACTTACATCAGTGGACAGATCATTTAAGCAGAGTATCAATAAGGAGTCCATGGCTTTGAATAATACTGGACCAGACGGACTAAACAGATATATTCAGAACATTTCATCCTAAAGCAGAGGAATACATATTCTTATCAAGTGCACATGTGACATTCTCCAGAATAGATCATGTAGTGGGTCACAAATCAGGCCTCAATAAGTACAAAAAGAATGAGATCACACCATGCATATTTTCCAACAACAAAGCTATGAAACTTGAAGTCAAACACAAGAAAAAAAATTGGATAGACCACAAATACGTGGAGGTTAAAGAACATCCTACTAAAGAAAGAATGGGCCAACAGGAAATTAAAGAAGAAATAAAAATAATACATAGTAACATGATAATGAAAACACAATGGTCAGAAACATTTGGGATGCAGCAAAAGCGTCCATAATAGGGATGTATATAGCCATACAGGCCTACCTCAAGAAGCAAGAAAGATCTCTAATATACAACTTAACCTTATATCTAAGGGAGCGAGAAAAAGAACAAATGAAGCCTAAAACCAGTGGAAGAAGGGAAAGAATAAAGATTAGGTCAGAAATAAATGATATAGAAACAAACAAAAAACAACAATAGAAGGGATGAATGAAACCAGCAACTGGTTCTTTGAAAAAAATATTAAATATGATAAACCCCTAGCCAAACTTGCCAAAAAGAAAAGAGAAAGGACACAAATATATAAAATCACAAATGAGAGAGGAGAGATAACAGCTAACACCACAGAAATACAAACAGTTATAAGTAAATATTATGAAAAATTATATGTGAACAAACTGGGCAATATGGAAGACATGAATAAATTCCTAGAAATGTGGGAGTGCAAAAACTGAAACAGGAAGAAATAGAAAATTTGAACAGATCCATAACCAGCAAGGAAATTGAAGCAGTAATCAAAAATCTCCCAACAAACAAGAGTCCAGGGCCGGATGGCTTCCCAGGGGAATTCTACCAAACAAACATTTAAAGAAGAACTAATACCTATCTGAAAGAGAAATTTTCCTCTTTTTTAAAAAAAATATTTATTTATTTAATAGAGAAAGACACAGCAAGAGAGGGAACACAAGCAAGGGGAGAGGGACGGGGAGGAGAAGCAGTCTTCCTGCTGAGCAGGGAACCTGATGTGGCGCTCGATCCCAAGACCCTGGGACCCTGACATGAGCCGAAGGCAAATGCTTAATGACTGAGCCACCCAGGCGTCTGAGACATTTTCCCCTTATAAATCCTTCAGAATTAAAAAAATATCGGAACACTCAACTTTCACAATGTCATTTTCATCCACACTTTTCACTATTATGGTGATTTGCACTTTCAAGTAAAGATTAGCTCCAGAGACTCTATAGAATTTATTTCTTCTGATTTTTTTGTGAATGTAATGGGATATTTTCAAGAACATTTTTACAGAAATTCATTGCAGTAAGACTTAAGAGAATTTTAGTAACTGTTTTCAAGAATTTGGTGTATATTTTCAGTCTAAAAAGATACTGTTGTATCATTTTGAGATAGTTAAAAGCAATGAGACTGTAGCCTTATTGATTCTGTGAATAATTTATTAAATAGAATCACTGAATTGAAGAACTATAACACTATTGAAATAGCTGTTTCAGTAATTTCATCAGAGTAAGACGTTATTTTCAGATTCATCAATTAAAAATTCCCTAACCAATTATTATAAAAGTAAATGCCTCTAGTGCAGTGTTTGAAAGAGTGACTTATTTGAAGTTTTAGAATAATGAAAGAGTGATAACATTACCATTATTATTATGTCCAAAAGAGGTAATGCTATTTACATATAACAACAACAACAAAGAAAACAAAGTGCTTGTAACTCATAAATACATAAGATAGCATAGCATAAAGAACACAAGCTTTATATTTCACAGGCCTGGGCTAAATCTTGGTTCCACCACTTATTAGCTGTTCCAGTCTTTCTGAGCCTCAGTATCCTCATCTTGAAATAAGGATAATAGTGTGCATTTTATTTTATTTTATTTATTTATTTTTTATTAAGATTTATTTATTTGAGGGTGAGAGAAAGAGACAGTGTGAGCAGAGGGAGGGGCAGAAGGAGGGAGAGAGAGAGAGAGTATCCTCAAGGAGACTCCCTGCTGAGTGCAGAGCCCAATGTGGGGCTCGATCCCAGGACCCTGAGATCATGACATGAGCAGAAATCAAGAGTTGGTCGCTTAACCGACTGAGCCCCCAGGTGACCCAAACGTTTGCATTTTAAAATATTGTATGCAATTATGTGTATTATGAAAAAATGTATATGTTAAGCTCCAGATCAAGAGCTCAATATTAGATGTTATTATAAGTATCATAGTTGATTACTTGTCTTTCTCAAATTTATATAAATGTAAATATATATAATTTATAAAGTAGAATGTAAAATTCATATGAATTTCAAAATTAAGAGGTGTTTATAGGTGTGTGTGTGGATGTTTGTGTCCTTGTGGCTGGTTATTTTAGACTCTACCCCTTAGATTACTAGGGATAGGGGTTTCCTTTCCTTTGTTGTTAAGGATGTATTGATGGGAAAAATTCTGTTACTAATAGGTCTGAATTTAACAAGTTATACCAAACATTAGTTGACTTTTCTATGTGTAGCATCCATTCACTTTTCCTAAATGCACCCCAATTTCCTTGTGAAGAATCACCTCTTCCCTATCAGATATAGTTTGGTGGTACTGTAATTGAGTCTCTCTTTTCTTTTATAAAGTGTGGCCATCTAATCCAAGCTAGACAAGTCAGGAGCTCTATTCCTGGAATTTGAATAATAGAGGGTAATAAAAATTAAAATCAGTTGACATTCATTCACTCCTTAACAGTAGTGAGGCCCTAACGACATTTTTTCTGCATTTTGCTTCCAAGCTCTCAAGAGCTAACTTTGTTTACAGTTCTTTCCAAAATTAGATCTCCAGTCTCCTATTGTCTTTTCATATATATATATATATATCTTAAATCATCCAGAGTGATTTTCTGTTACCTATAGCCACAAAACTGTAACTGATTGAGAATAATAGCTAGATTATAAATTGAAAGAACTATGCTTTTTGATGGTGTTATTTGTCATGGTGTAACTACCATGGTGTTTCTAAATTAGAATCAAAGCACAGTGCCTTGGCACATGGAGGGGCTCAATAAATATTTATTAACCGATTAATTGTCTTGAGGGCAAAGGAACAAACTTCTAATGGTGGCTTTGTGGCTTCAACACAGTAAATCATATATATGTGTGTTTACTCATGTGTGTTTGGTTTGGGCAAGATGCCATATACAGTCTTTGCCACACTGCTTGTGTGTAAGGCAACTGCACATGTACGTTCTCCAAATGGACTCTGGCTATGTTCTAAATTGCATTCTGATGGATTTGATGTTCAATAACCCTATTTTCCATTACTTCCCAATAACAACACCCTGTTTCAGGAAAGCCACTCTCCTCACTATTCTCCAAACACAACTTGCTCATTCGCAAGTCCAAGTTAAGATATGTAATTTGCTAAGTTGATCTCTTCTATCTCTTGAATAAGCAGAAGAGTTGTCATGTGTATCAACATAGCAGAACGCTTAAGAGATAGAACCCTAGAGTCAGCATACCCAAGGTTCAAATTCTATCATTTATTAGTTTCTCGACTTTGGACAAATTTTTTAACTGTTTTTTTAAAATTTAAATTCAGTTAGCCAACATATAGGACATCATTAATTTCAGATGTAGAGGTCAGTAATTCATCAGTTGCATATAATACTCAATGCCCATCACATCATGTGCTCTCCTTAATGTCCATTACCCAGTTATCCCATCTCCTCACCCACCTCCGCCCTAACAACCCTTAGTTTTTTTCCTATAGTTAAGAGTTTCTCATGGTTTGTCTCTCTTTAGATGACTTCCCATGCAGTTTTCCCTCTCTTCCCCTATGATCCTCTGTGCTGTTTCTTATATTCCACATAGGAATGAAACCATGTGATAATTGGCTTTCTCTGATTGACTTATTTCACTCAGCATAATACCCTCCAGTTCCATCCACATCAGTGTAAATGGTAAATATTCATTCTTTCTGATAGCTGAGTAATATTCCATTGTGTATATATGTATACACACACACACACAGCCCACATCTTTTTTATCCATTCATCTGTCGATGGACATCTTGGCTCTTTCCACAGTTTGGCTATTGTGGACATTGCTGCTATGAACATTGGGGTACAGGTGTCCCTTTGGATCACTACATTTGTATCTTTGGGGTAAATACATAGTAGTACAATTGCTGGGTCGTAGTGTAGCTCTATTTTTAACTTCTTGAGGAAACTCCATGCTGTTTTACAGAGTGTCTGTACCAGCATGCATTACCACAAACAGTATAAGAGGGATCCCCTTTCTCTGCATCTTCACCAACATTTGTTGTTTCCTGACGTGTTAATTTTAGCCATTCTGACTGGTGTGAGGTGGTATCTCATTGTGGTTTTGATTTGGATTTCCATGATGCCAAGTGATGTGGAGCATTTTTTCATGTGTCTGTTGGCCATTTGTATGTCTTCTTTGGAGAAATGTCTGTTTATATCTTCTGCCCATTTCTTGACTGTATTCTTTGATTTTTGGGTGTTGAGTTTGATAAGTTCTTTATAGATTTGGGGTACTAACCCTTTATCTGATATGTCATTTGCAAATATCTTCTCCCATTCTGTCGGTTGTCTTTTAGTTTTGTTGACTGTTTCCTTTGCTGTTCGGAAGCTTTTTATCTTGATGAAGTCCCAGTGGTTCATTTTTGCTGTTGTTTCCCTTACCTTTGGAGACATGTCTAGGAAGAAGTTGCCATGGCTGAGGCTGAAGAGGTTACTGCCTGTGTTCTCCTCTAGGATTTTGATGATTTCCTCTCTCACATTTAGGTCTTTCATCCATTTTGCATTTATCTTTGTGTATGGTGTAAGAAAGTGGTCCAGTTTCATTCTCTTCTATGTGGCTATCCAATTTTCCCATTTGTTGAAAAGACTGTCCTTTTTCCATTGGATATTCTTTCCTGCTTTGTTGAAGATTAGTTGACCATAAAGTGTCCATTTCTGCGTTCTCTATTCTGTTCCATTGATTTATGTGTTTTTTGTGCCACACCATGCTGCCTTGATGATCACAGCTTTGTAATAGAGCTTGAAGTCAGGCATTGTGATGCCACCAGCTTTGCTTTTCTTTTTCAACATTCCTCTGGCTATTCTGGGTCTTTTCTGGTTCCATACAAATTTTGAGATTGTTTGTTCCAGCTCTGTGAAAAATGTCGGTGGTATTTTGATAGGGATTGCATTGAATGTATAGATTGCTCTAGGCAGCATAGACATTTTCACAATGTTTATTCTTCCAATCCAAGAGCATGGGATACTTTTCCATCTCTTTGTGTCTTCCTCAATTTCTTTCCTACGTGTTCTGTAATTTTCTGAGTGCAGATTCTTTACCTCTTTGGTTAGGTTTATTCCTATGTATCTTATGTTTTTTTCGTGCAATTATAAATGGGATTGATTCCTTAATTTCTCTTTCTTCTCATTGTTAGTGTATAGAAATGCAACCGATTTCTGTGCATTGATTTTATATCCTGTTGCTGAATTCCTGTATGAGTTCTAGCAATTTTGGATGGAGTCTTTTGGGTTTTCCACATACAGTATCATGTCATCTGTGAAGAGTGAGAGTTTGGCTTTGCCAATTTCGGTGCCTTTTATTTCTTTTTGTTTTCTGGTTGCTGAGGCTAGGACTTCTAGTACTATGTTGAACAACAGCAGTAAGAGTGGACATCCCTGTCGTGTTCCTGAACTTAGGGGAAAAGCTCTCAGTTTCTTCCTGTTATGAATGATATTTGCTGTGTGCTTTTCATAATTTGTTTTTATGATATTGATTTATGTTTCTAGGAATGCATCCATTTCTCCCAGATTGATGAATTTTTGGTATATAGTTGCTCATATTATGTTCTTACAATTATTTGTATTTTTTCACTGGTGGTTGTGATCTCTCCTCTTTCATTTATGACTTTATTTATTTGGGTCCTTTCTCTTCTTTGTGATAAGTCTGGTTAAGGGTTTATCAATCTTATTAATTCTTCCAATGAACCAGGTCCTAGTTTTGTTGATCTATTGTTCTTTTGGTTTCTATTTCATTGATTTCTGCTCTGATCTTTATTATTTCTCTTCTCCTGCTGGGTTTAGGTTTTATTTGCTGTTCTTTCTCCAGCTCCTTTAGGTGTAAGTTTAGGTTGGGTACTTGAGACTTTTCTTATTTCTTGAGAAAGGTGTGTTTTGCTATATACTTCACTCTTAGGTCTGCCTTTGCTGCATCCCAAAGGTTCTGAACTGTTGTGTTTTCATTCTCATTTGCTTCCATGAATTTTTAAAATTCTTCTTTAATTTCCTTTTTGACCCTTTCATTCTTTAGTAGGATGTTCTTTAACCTCCATGTATTTGTGTTCCTTCCAAATTTTCTTTTGTGATTGAGTTCAAGCTTTAAAGCATTGTGCTCAAGAATATGCAGGGAATAATTCCAATCTTTTGGTACCAGTTGAGACCTGATTTGTGACCCAATATCTGATCTATTCTGGAGAATGTTCCATGGGCATTCAAGAAGAATGTGTATTCTGTTGCTTTAGGATGAAGTGCTCTGAATATATCTGTGAAGCCCATCTGGTTCAGTGTGTCATTCAAAATCCTTGTTTCCTTGTTGATCTTCTGCTTAGATAATCTGTCCATTGCTGTGAGTGGGGAATTAAGGTCCCTACTATTATTGTGTTATTATCAATGTGTTTCTTTAATTTTATTATTAATTGGTTTATATAATCAGCTGCTCCCAAGTTAGGGGCATACATATTTATAATCATTGGATCTTCTTGTTGGATAGACCTATTATTATGATAACTATTCAAAGATATGAATTTAGTACCACTGTATTACCTGTAAAGTCACTGTTTCTAAAGATTGTCTCTCTTCCTTTCTGGTCTTTGTTAATTTTGGGCTCTCTGTTCGCTTACAGTTTCCCCTTTAATATTTCTTGCAGGGCTGGTTTAGTGATCAGAAATTCTTTCAATTTCTGTTTGTCCTGGAAGCTCTTTCTCTCTCCTTCTATTCTGAATGATAGCCCTGCTGGATAAAGTATTCCTGGCTGCATATTTTTCTCTTAGCACCCTGAATATATCATAGCAGTGCTTTCTGGCCTGCCAGGTCTCTGTGGACAGGTCTGCTGCCAGCCTTATTTCTAACCTTATAGGTTAAGGACCGCTTGTTCCATACTGCTTTTCAGATTTTCTCTTTATTTCTGAAATTTGCAAGCTTCACTATTATATGTCTAGGTGTTGACCTATTTTTATTGATTTTCAGGGGGGTTCTCTGTGCCTCCTGAACTTGAATGCCTGTTTTCTTCCACACATTAAGGATATTCTCAGCTATAATTCGTTCAAATAACCCTTCTGCCCCTTTCTCTCTCTCTGTTTCCTCTTCCTCTGGGACTCCAATTATTTTAATATTGTTTCACTTTATGGTATCACTAATTTCTTTAATCGTCTCCTCATGAACCAGTAGTTTTTTATCTCTTTTTTTCTCAGCTTCCTTATTTTCCATCACTTTGTCTTCTATATCACTGCCTCTTCTCCTGCCTCATTTATCCTAGCAGTCAGACCCTCCATTTTTTATTGCATCTCAGAAATAGCCTTTTTGATTTTGATCTGATTAGATTTTAGTTATTTTATTTCTTCAGTAAGGGATTCTCTAGTGTCGTCTATGCTTTTTTCAAGCCCAGCTAATATCTTTATAATCCTTGTTTTGAATTCTAGTTCTGACATCACACTTACATGCATATTTATTAGATTCCTGGCTGTGAGTTCTGCCCCTTGTTCTCTTTTTTGGGGTGAGTTCTTCCAACTTGTCATTATGTCCAGAAAAGAATAGATGAATGGGAGGGAAAATACAAATACAGCAATAATAACCCCAGAAATATATGCACTACATAAATCAGAACAGAACAGAAACCAAAAAGAAAAGAAAAAGAAAAAATGAAAATAAAATCAAACAAGAAATAGAACAGAAAATAAACTATATCCTGAGTGTATTTTGTTCTGTTTGTTAGAGGGAACTAGATCCAAAAATAGGCAAGAAAGAAAAGTTTATATATACATACAAAAATATAGTTGAATATAATGAAGGGAAGCCAAAAATGAAATATATAAAAATATAAACCATAAGTGTAGAAATGAAAATTTAAAGGCTTAAAAATAATTAAAAAGATAAGTAAATAGCTGAAATGGATAATAAAATATAAAACTGAAGGACTAAAGAATAATAACTACCAGAAAAATATACACTACACGAATCAAAACAGAATAGAAACCAAACAGAAAAGGAATAAAATGGGAATAAAATCAGACAAGAAGTTGAACAGAACAGAACAATAAACTAGATCCTGGGTGTATTTTGGTCTTTTAGAAGAAATTACATCCCAAAATAGATAAGAAAGTAAAAAAAAAAAAAAATATATATATATATATATATATATATGTATATGTATATATCTATATCTATATATATATATAGATATACACAAAAATAAAGTTGAATACAATGAAAGGAAGCCAAAAATGAAAATATATATATAAACCATGTGAAAAAATGAAAATTAAAAAAAGACCTTAAAATTGGTTAAATATGAAAATGGCTGAAAAGGATAATAAAACAAGACTGGAGGACTAAATATAATAAGGAAAAGCCACAAATACTATGTAATTCTTTCCCCCCAAATTGGAGTTTTATAGTTCTGTATGATTGGGAAACTTGGTATTCGCTAGAAGTTCCTGCCTCTCTTCTGGGGGAGGGGCCTGTTGCGCAGATTCTCAGGTGTCTTTGCCGGGGAGGAATTGCACCACCCTTGCCAAGGGGCCAGGCTCTGGAGTCAGTGGGGGGTGCTGAAAATGGTGGCTCCCCAATCTCTAGCCCAGGAGCTGAAATTTCATGCTATTCCTCAGTGAGCCCTCACAGAAAATCAGTCAATCACCCTTGCCTCCCTGGTTTCCATCCAAATTCTATGTTCACCCAGCCAGTGACCAAGCCTTTTTATCTCAGGCATGCGACCCTGATTCCAGTCTCTAAACTTTACAGCTCTTATGGCATGCACCCATGCCGCTCCTCCTCGGGGAAGGAGGGGTTCTGGCTGGGGTTCTACCTCTTGCTGGGCCCCTGATCGGAGAGTGATCTTCTGACTGTGCATAGATTGGAGGTTTATGGCAACACTGAGCAGGAAGCCAGTGCATGGTCTCACTGCCACGGGCTTCCCTGCTTCAGTGTCTGTGAACTCTGCCACACTTGAGCACCCCCATTCTTTTTGTGACCTTGGGGATCCTGAGACCATGCTGTCTCACCTGGGATTCTGCCCTGCTTTGCCTCCTGAGCACCTTTCAGGTAAACTTCTAAAAGTTCTGATTTTGTGCTCCACTGCTTATAATACTCACCAGTACCTGCTTATGGAGGCTCCCTGCCCCCGTGGTTTATCTTCCAGTGTATCATCTTGGATTCATGTCTCTGTACCTCCTACCTTGCTAAAAGTGGTCACTTTTCTACTTGCAGAATTGTAGCAATTCTTTTCTCAGATCTCTGGTTGATTTTGCAGGTTTCCAAAATGATTTGATAACTATCTAGTTGATTTCCACAGACCAGAAAAAACTAGGATCCCCTACTCCTCCACCATCTTGGAGGGTCTCAGCAATGTTATTTCTAATTGCATCCCATTATCTTACTTCCAATTATTATTGTTTGGCAAATCATAATGCATTATGCTGCTTGATGCAATAGAGAACTTTATAAAAACCTCCACTGCAAATACTCTGACTTTTGAAGGACAGAAAGGTTAAACAGCAAAAAGAAAGGTCAAGCCAGAAAAGTGAAAGTCCGTATTTCATGAAATTACTTGGTTTACTTATCACTTTCCTTGAGGTCTGACATAGGTGTGATTAGATTAACTCCTTCAAATAGACTTATATGCTCTGGGAAATGTTTATTTGACCTACCTTTGGAGATATTTTGATATAAGGCTTTATTGTTTAGCAATTTGGTAATTCTTAAAGGTCTTAAGGAATGACAAGGAACAGAAATAAATATCAAATATTACATATTCCCATGGTGAATTAAGCTTATGGAAAGGAATGTGGGTTACAGGGAGTGGTGATGATGCTTCTAAAGCTTTTACATGTTGCTTTGTAACTGCTGAATCTCATAACCTTCCAGGTTTATACCAAGTATGTGTCATCTGCATCTGACCCCAGCCACATAATTCTGCAGGTTTCTTTTTTGGCATATTAGATTTGTCATTTTACTTTTTCTACTCTGCAGCCAAGCTCAGTAGAAAAGGCAGGTGTTTCATAGTAGATAGCCAAAGAAAATTTTAATGAAATTAGACTGCAGAATAATTAGCATAAAAGCTTTACAAATAGAACATAGGAATAGATGTTAAACAGAGTACAATTTCCTTATTTTGTTCCATCAGTTAAAACTGAAAAGTATCCTGAAGAATACCTAATTATGTGTTGCATCTCTCCCTATATTTTATTATCTAGGTGCCTTATTCATTCACTGTTACATTTTTCCCAAGTTTTGTTGAAAAATATATTACTCCAGTCTTCTTAAATAGTTTTTAAACAGCTTTAAACTAAACCTAAAATTAAATCAGTATTCTGGGCTATAAATTGGTGAGAACTCCATTTTCTCCTTACCTCTCTGATTTTAATAATCAAGGCTTTAGTTGATAATTAAAAAGTCTTATTACACAGTCTCCTGACACCTTCTCTCCCCCATGCCCAATCTTTCCATCAAATTGATAATTTTAATTTAAAAATTATATTTCTATTTATGTAGCCATTTTTTTCTGACAACATCACAAATATAAGATACACTTTTAGAGGCCACATTCAGTAACTGAGCTCTGAACAAGTCTAATTTGTTTTACAAGTCTCCTACTATCTCACAGTAAAAATAAATGTGTGTGTGTTGGTAATGATTTTTACCTGGATAAAACATCTAGTTTGCTCGGGTGTATTCTTTTGTAAAATCTAAGGGGAACAGTCAAGCTAGTAGTTATAAGAAGCAAATGAGGGAAACTTTTTAATTTTTGAAATATTTATTTGTGACAACAGCGTGGCATGAGGGGGAAGTAGTTTGAAGTGTTCTGAGTGTGTGGGAATAGTTAATTTCAACATCATACTGTCTAGGTATAATTTAGGTATAGGACAGTGCATGACCCACACTAATATGAAGTGGTATGAGATACTGAAGAGGCCTACCAAACATCTACATTTCAGGAGGATCTTGATCAAGGAGCTGTATCTCCAAAATTTGGAACTGGTAAGAATATAATGTTCATGTTCTTGAAATTGTGTTGATAGGTCAGATTTGATCTTTTGGTACTGCCTAAAACAGTCACTTTCTTTGAGTTCTTCAAACAAGTCATGTTCTTCCCTGTCTCAGAACTTTCACACATGTGTTCTCTCTCCCAGAATGTGCTCCCACCATCACACTACCCCACAGGGCAATCCACTTTCTGTCTCTCAGTATATCTTTCTGCGTCTCTCTGGATATCTCTCTCCCTTCCTCCCTCCCTCCCTCTCCTTAGCCAACTCCTATTCATCCTTCAATTTTCATTTTTTTAAGTCTTTTATTTAAATTCCAGTTAGTTAACATATAGTGTTATATTAGTTTAGTAGTAGAATTTTGTGATTCATCACTTACATGCAATACCCAGTGCTTATCACAAGTGCCATCCTTAATATCCATCACCAATTTAACCATCCCCCCACCCACCTCCCCTCCAACAAACCTCAGTTTGTTCTCTATAGTTAAAAGTCTGTTGTATGGTTTGCCTGTCTTTTTTCCCCCATGTTCATGTGTTTCATTTCTTAAATTCCACATATGACTGAAATCACATGGTATTTGTCTTTCCCTGACAGACTTATTTTGCTTAGCATAATACACTCTAGCTCCATCCACATCATTGCAAATGACAATATTTCATTCTTTTTTATGGCTAAGTAATATTGTGTATTATATATATATATATATACATATTATAAATATATATACTTAAATATATGTGTATATGTATGTATATACATATATACCAAATCTTATTCATCCATTCATCAGTCGATGGACATTTGGGCTGTTTCCATACTTTAGCTATGTTGATAATGCTGTTATAAACATCACAGTGCATGTGTCCCTTCAAATCAGTATTTTTGTATCCTTTGGGTAAATAACTACTAGTGCAATTGCTGGATCATGGGGTAGCTCTATTTTTAACTTTTTGAGGAACCTCCATACTGATTTCCAGATTGGCTGGACCAGTTTGCATTCCCACCAACAGTGTAAGAGGGTTCCCCTTTCTCTGCATCTTTGCCAACACTTGTTGTTTTCTGTGTTGTTAATATTAGCCATTCTGACATGTGTGAGGTGATATCTCGTTGTAGTTTTGATTTGTATTTCCCTAATAATGAGTGATGTTGAGCATCTTTTCATGTTTATGTTAGCCATTTGTATGTCTTCTTTGGCAAATGTCTATTCATGTCTTCTCCCCATTTCTTGACTGGATTTTTTGTTTTTTGGGTGTTGAGTTTTATAAGTTCTTTAGAGATTTTGGATATTAACCCTTTATTAGATATATCATTTGCAAATATCTTCTCCTATTCCAAAGATTACCTTTTAGTTTTGTTGACTGTTTCCTTTGCTAAGCAGAAGATTTTTTTTCTTGATGAAGTCCCAATAGTTCATTTTTGCTTTTGTTTCCCTTGCCTCTGGAGATGTATTGAGTAAGAACTTAGTTGCTATGGCTGCAGTCAAAGAGGTTGTTGCCTGTGTTCTCCTCTAGGATTTTGGTGGTTTCCTGTCTCACATTTAGGTCTTTCATTCGTTTTGAATTTATTTTTGTGTGTGGTATAAGAAATTAGTCCAGTTTCATTCTACTGCATGTAGCAGTCCAGTTTTCCCATCACCATTTGTTGAAGAGACTTTTTCCCTTTGAATATTCTTCCCTGCTTTGTCCAATATTAGTTGAGCATAGAGTTGTTTGTCCATTTCTGGGTTTTCTATTCTGTTACTCTGATCTATGTGTCTGTTTTTGTGCCAGTACCATACTATCTTGATCACTACAGCTTTGTATTACAGCCTGAAGTCTGGAGGAGGAGTTAAGATGTCAGAGGAGTAGGGGGACCCTGGGCTTTCCTTGTCCCTTGAACACAGTTTTATTGAGGTCGGATCACTTGGAACACCCAGGACATCGATCTGAGGATTGGAAGAAGGATTTTCATGCTTGGAGGGAGATAGCATGGCAGGTGTAAGGTGTGCAGAAGTGAATTGGGGGAGAAAAAAACTGCCGTGCTATGGAGGGTAGGGAACCCTTTCCATAGGGAGAGAAAAGGGAGAGATAGAGAGGCTTTGATAGAGTGTGGCATCGGGTTCACACTAGAAAACCTCTCTGGCCACAGACTGGGGAGCCAGGGGAAGTGAGTGTCACAAATTTTTTTTTTTTTTGCAAACAGTATGTGGAGCTCAGTCTCTGAGGTTTTGGAAGTGCATGACTTTCACGGGAACAGAGGTGTGGCTTTTGCTCCTGGGGAGGAGAACTCTGGCCTGGGAGTACACACAAAGTGGTATAGGGATCTCCTGGGTCACACTGGGAGAGATCATTTGCCTACCTGGAGTACATTTGGAAGAGGGAATACTGCCTCTCCAAGTAAAAAGACCCTGCAGACACCAGCAAAAGGCCTTTCATCCACAGGTGCACAAAGGGTGGATAACCTGATCACTACTTTTTGTGGTTCTGCACCATATATTCCATGCACCATGCAGGTGTGGGACTGTTTTTCTGGGACAAAAGACACTAGTCAGAGCACAGTGAGGCTCTAATCCAGAGGAGGGAGCAGATCTGCACAGTGCCAGATCCTTTAAGCTTTGGAGTTTTGAATCCAACCTGCACCAAAGATAAAACACAAGAGAGTTATGGCACAGGGTGCACTGATGTCCCTAGCTTTTCTGTGAGGCCTTTCTGAAAAATGGGGGGTTTAAGATCCCCTGTCTAGGGACGGGGACAAAAGAGTGGGGTGGCACCATTTTACCCTCACCATCAACATGGTTGGACTTCAGAGAGCAGTGCAGTGGCTCCCAGTGGAGGTGGAAGCTACTTACCATCAAACCCCACCCACCTGTGCCTAGCAAGTGGATTTTTACTGGGGCAGGATTGACTTTGAGCCAGTGCAGCAGGCATCTCTCCCAGAAGAGCAGCACAGGCAGCACACTGCTTGCACCAACTCTACTGATCATACGG
Organism: Neomonachus schauinslandi; assembly: GCF_002201575.2. Taxonomy (NCBI): domain Eukaryota; kingdom Metazoa; phylum Chordata; class Mammalia; order Carnivora; family Phocidae; genus Neomonachus; species Neomonachus schauinslandi. The sequence goes on from NC_058419.1 coordinate 53,127,405, forward strand.
TGCTTCAAAGTGTCCCCTTCTGTTCTGGTTGAAATAAGACCAGGCTGTTTTTTTTTTTTTTTCTTTATGATTTTTTTTTTCTTTTTCTTTTCCTTTCCACCCCCCCACCGTTGGAACCAGGCTTATAGTGTTCTGTTTGTTTGTTAGTTAGTTTTCTTTTTCTTTTCCTTTCCTTTCCTTTCCTTTCCTTTCTTTCTTTCTTTCTTTTTTTCTTTTGGATCAGGCTTCTGATTTTCTTTTCTTTTTCTTTATTTTTTTTTTCCTTTCTTTTTCATTGGAATCAGGCTTATAGTTTTTTGATTATCTTTTTTTTAAGATTTATTTATTTATATGAGAGAGAGAGAGCCCAAGTGTGGGGAGGGGCAGAGAGAGAGAAAGAGAATCTCAAGCAGACTCCATGCTGAACATGGAGGCCAACACAGGGCTTGATCCCATGACCCTGAGATCATGACCTGAGCTGAAACCAAGAGTAGGACACTTAACCAACTGAGCCAACCAGGGACTCCTGTCTGTTTTTGTTGTTGTTGTTGTTGTTGTTGTTATTGTTATTCCTTTTTCTTTTCTTTTTTTGGGGGGAGTCAGCTCCTTTTATCTTTCATTTTTCTCTTACTTTTTCTCTCAGACTTATTTTAACAAACTAATCAAAGCACACCTAGATAAAGGTCCAAACACTCCCCACTGCAAGCAAGTAGGAACTCTGCAGAGGACAGACCAGTGGGAAAGAGAAGCCAAAATGCATAGCAGAGTGCACATAGCATATACCAGAAACATTTCCTCAAGTTCCATGTTCTGAACTGTGTATGACCTCTTTAATATAGCATTACTATGAGGTGCAGGAAACATAGCAGCTTCTATAACATGCAAAAGATAGAAACTTAGTTAAAATGACAAGATGGAGGAATTCTTCCCAAAAGAAAGGCCAGGAAGATATCATAGCCAGGGACTTGCTCAAAACAGATATAAGCAATATAGCTGAACAAGATTTTAGAACAATAGTCATAAGACTACTAGCTGGACTTGAAAAAAGCATAGAAGGCACCAGAGAAACCCTTACTTCATAGATAAAAGACCTAAAAAACTAGTCAGACTGAAATAAAAAATACTATAACTGAGATGCAAAACTGTCTGCATATAATCACAATGAGGACTAAAGAAGCAGAGGAGAGAAAAGGTGATATAGAAGATAAAATTATGGAAAATAATGAAACCAAAAAGAAGAGGGAAAAAAAGCCATTAGATCATGGAGGTAGAATAGGGGACATAGCAATTCCATTAAGTGAAACAATATCCTTTTCATTGGAGTCCCAGAAGAAGTAGAGTGAGAAAAGGGGACAGAAGGTTTAGTTGAACAAATTATAGCTGAGAACTTCCCTAATGTGGGGAATGAAACAGTCATTCAAGGCCAAGAGTCACAGAGACCTCCCCTCAAAGTCAACAAAAACAGGTCAACATCATGACAAATAATACTGAAATGTGCACTATATAAAGAGAGAATTCTGAAAGTAGCTAGAGACAAAAGGTCCTTAACCTACAAAGGTAGATACATAAGGCTAGGAGCAGACCTGTCCACAGAGAACTGGCAGACCAGAAAGGAGTGGCCTCATTCAGTGTGACAAATGGGAAAAATATGCAGCCAAGAATACTCATCCAGCAAGGCAGCCATTCAGAATAGGAGAGATAAACAGTTTCTAAAACAAACAAAATCTAAAGGAGTTCATAAACACTAAACCAGCTCTGCAAGAAATATTAAAGGGGACCTTTTGAGGGGGAAAAGGAGGCCAAAAGAAACAAACCTAGGGGGTGCCTGGGTGGCTCAGTTGGTTAAGCGACTGCCTTCGGCTCAGGTCATGATCCTGGAGTCCCGGGATCGAGTCCCGCATCAGGCTCCCTGCTCGGCGGGGAGTCTGCTTCTCCCTCTGACCCTCCTCCCTCTCGTGCTCTCTGTCTCTCATTCTCTCTCTCTCAAATAAATAAATAAAATCTTTAAAAAAAAAAAAAAGAAACAAACCTAGAAAGGAACAAAGCCAAACTACAGGAACAGTGACTTTATAGGCAATAAAATGGGGCACTAAATTCATGTATTTCAACAATTACTCTGTAAATGGACTAAATGCTCCAATCAAAAGACATCGGGTATCAGAATGTATAAAAAATAAGACCCATTGATATGCTGTCTACAAAAGACTCATTTTAGACACAAAGACACCTCGAGACTGAAAATGAGGGGGTTGAGAACCATTTATCATGCTAATGGACATCAAAAGAAAGCTGGGGTAACATGTGCACTCGAGAAGAATGTGTATTCTGCTGCTTTAGGATGAAACATTCTGAATGTATCTATGAAGTCCATCTGGTCCAGTGTGTCATTCAAAGCCCTTGTTTCCTTGTTGATCTCTGCTTAGATGATCTGTCCATTGCTGTGAGTGGGGTGTTAAAGTCCCCTACTATTATTGTATTGTTATCAATGTGTTTCTTTAATTTTGTTATTAATTTGTTTATATAATTGGCTTCTCCCAAGTTAGGAGCATAAATATTTATAATTGTTAAATCTTCTTCTTGGATAGAACTTTTAAGTATGATACAGTGTCCCTCTTCATCACTTACTACAGTCTTTGGATTAAAATCTAATTTGTCTGATATAAGGATTGCTACCCCAACTTTCTTTTGATGTCTATTAGCATGATAAATGAGGTGTCTTTTTATATCTACCAGGGGTCTGAACCACAAACTTAAAAGTCATTCTTGACTCCTCTCTCTTCATCTCCCACATTCAGGCTCCAAGTTATGTTCTTTCTACCTCCCAAATATCTCTCAAATCTGAGGAGTGGCCTTGAACAGATTACGTGGTACATGGTGATAATAATAGTATCTTCCTTGTATTATGAGGATCCAAAGCTTTTAGCACAGTGCTTCAAGCATAGTAAGTGCTTAATAAAAGTTAGCTACCTTTTTTGTTGCCTCACTTAACAGATACCATTCCCAGAATTCTAAGTGAACCATCTTACTCTCAGGTCTGAGAAACAAGTTTCTCCTCTTTCTACCTTTTTTAAAATTAATAAAAACAACCCTATTTTTTAGTGACAAATAGAGAATTAAAGTCTGTTTCTCCTAATACTGCTGGAGTTTTCATTCAGTGTCTTTAGGAAAATGTTTAGTGAACCTGAGTGAGAAGAATTTTGAGTAAAATTTTCTACAAATGTAATTATTATCTTCAACTCTTAAATTTGAGGGGCTCAGATCATTGTTCTCCTAATCATACAAGCACCATTTAAATAGGGAAGGCATTTAAAAACAATAGGGAAGGCACTCTGTTTCTTATGCATGGATTTTAGGATGCTGTGCTGAGTGACTGCTTTAGTGTATTTCTTGGATTGTCTCTTCTTTAAAGAGTAATTCCCCTGTGCTTAAGTAGATCCACAGAGGCTCTGTTTATTGGGTCTTTTAGAAACCATTTGGTTGATCAACACTCAGGGAAAGTGTATCTAAATGATTCAGGGATGTGTGTCTTACTTTTAGAGATCTAAAATGGAAGGGAATTCCTTTTAAAATATACTCCCTTTGCTAAAAGTTAAGCACATCTCCACAGTGTAATAGTTCTTTCTAGTTTTCATGTAATGATTAACTTTAATGGTGGCAGTGAGTTATGAAAATTACGCTATGCTCTCAGTCTTCTGAAGACTACATCATATAAAATCTTTTGATTATCATCCAACATTTCTTCTCTGAGTATAATCATGTAATTCAATACTAGAGAACAAGAGACCTATTTGTACACATGTGTAGCATTGGTAGTTTTTTAAAGGAATTCAAAGATGCTTATTATTTTATAATATTTCATTATTTATCATAAAAGAAGTGTGAGGGGCGCCTGGGTAGCTCAGCTGGTTAAGCAGCTGCCTTAGGCTCAGGTCATGATCCCAGGACCCTGGGATTAGCACTTTGGGCTGCCTGCTCAGCAGGGAGACTGCTTCTCCCTCTCCCTCTGCCCCTCTTCCCCAACTCATGCTCTCTCTCTCTCACTCTTCTCTCTCATATAAATGAATAAAATCTTTAAAGAAATAAAATAGAAGAAGTGTGATTAAGGCATTGGGAAAGGATGAAGTGATAAAAAAGGAGAAAGGTTGTAAATAAGTGGAATGTTCTTAGAGTTCTGGGACTTAGGAATTTATTCTATATCCAATATATCCTCTTTCCCAACTTATACTCAATTTGGGTATGATGACTCACATATATATAAAGAATCCTGATGCAGTTCCCTCCCTCCCTTTCTCTCCCTCCTTGCCTTCTACCCTCTCTATGTTTCTCTCTTAGAACAGGCAATTCAGCCTTTATTGACTGTTTTGAAATAAGCAAAAGGCTAGTAGTGAACCCCATACCCCCTTCCAGGGAGAGAAGGTAGTTCTATAAATTATTCCTATTGAATCCTTTGTCTTGCAATCCTAGTGAGAGGGAACAAACTAGAAATCCACATTCAAATTACCTAGCTGCTAGGAGTGGGTCCCAGCTCTATACTTAGAGGAAAAGGAAAAAAAGTTATCCCTACAGAAATTAAGGTTACAGATAGTTCTAAAACAAAATATTATAACTGCCACCTGATATCACCTCCATCAACTCCTTTAGCTTTACCCAGGCTCTAATGCAAAACTTAATCAATGTAGGCCTTCAAAAATGTTTGCTAATTTTCTATTTCCTTGGGAAGGATATAGTTGCCCTTTAGAAGCTTACCATTTATGTACAGAGAAGAAAGAAGTTTTGCTTCATTCTTTCTTTAAACTATCAAGCTCTAAAATAGAAGCACAAATCATCCACTTTTATTTTTATTGTGGTTCTCCAGATCTAGGGAAATGGACTTACTAAGTAACTGCTACTGAGAACACCTGAATCAAATACTCTGTATGAAAAAATAGTGAAAATTAATAAATATTGTGTTTTTTCCTAGGGATAAGTGATTCTAAGGGCAAAAGCATGGTTCCCTCTCTCCTCTCTGTCAAACTTTACTACCAAGTGAAATGATCTTTAGGCATAATTCTGTCTTTAAAGTTCTAAAATTTGCAATACTTCCTGATTACCAATAGGTGGCACTATAAGATAAGGAACATAAATTAGTTGCTGAGGAACAAAAAAAATTGTTAGGGAAGATAATATAAGGAAAATTCAGAAATAAAAAAGTAATTTTTGTATTTAAATCTTCTTGTTCTCCTAGCTAGTTAAAGCAAAATATTCTTTTTCCTGAGAAAAATTCTAAGATATGAGGAAATGTGCATTTCTTTCAGAAATTTACTGTAGTACTTGTCAGAACAGAAATTCCCTGTACAGTGGGTGATTTAACCTTGTAACCAGGACTATATTATTTATACGTATCTTCCATATACATAATTATATAAGGAATTTCAGTGATTTGAAGCATGTTGGGCTTTTGAGAATGGGGGACTATCAAATGAACACACAGAGAGACATACACAAACACATACTGCCAACTGCCAAATATGACCTTGGCAGCTTTGACATTTAAAATGACTTACAAGCTAAGAGGTCCAAGCAGGAAAATGTGTTACTTAGTCATACATCTCAGTAGAACATCTTTTCTTCCATTTATAAGAATTCAATTTAGACAGGAGTTTTTCTAGAGTCAGATTTGTCCCCGTTTATATTCTACATCCTCCTTCCTTTCAACAAGTTTATTTACTTGTAATCATTCTTTAACTAGTCAAACTTGTTGATTAGGTTCAAGTTATTTCACAGAAATATGTAATCAATAGGATGCAATGGGCTACATAGTTTTAAAATTTGTTTCTTGCACATATTTTTAGCAATAATGCCATTTAACTGAAACGAATCTAAGCAAAACATACATCGTGCTGTAGATGCAGGCAGGTAGCTTCTAAATAAACGAGCACTGAAAAAAATATTCAAAACTCATTAATGAAGAATACTGGTGGAAGAGTGAAGTAGCCTGGGGTTAAAAACACTTTGTGATTTTGGTCCTGTGATCTCTTGGCTATAAGAAAGAGCCTTTTTAAAAATATTATGGTGTGGCTTTTGAAATAGCTCTTTTTTTTCTATTCTTTGCATTTGGGAAAATTGGCATGAGTGAATGAGTTAAGATTTAAATAAGTAAGTGTTTATCTTTCTTAAACTCTTAAAAATGCATACAGTCTATTTATATGAAGACACTGTTAAAGAGTGAAAATTTCATCCAGTTTTGGAAAGACATGACAGAATGTTAAAATCTCATATGGTTTTATATTCCCAATCCTTCAGGTACTGGGTCATGGGAGATTACTCCCTTAAAAGCTTGAATTGAGGTGAATTAGGGTTCCTTTAATCTTATGGCATCAATCCTTGGAGGTAACATTCTGCTCTGAGAAGCCAGAAAGAAAAAGAATTATCTTGTGTATAAATGGCTTCCCTTTAAACTCCTGCCTCACATTCACTAATGCAAGAAGCTGTTTGAGGGCAGGTACTTTTAATTTCTTTCCTTTTTTAAGAGAGCTGCTTTTTTTTTTTTTTTTTAATATTTGTACCCTTGGCATTTAACACACTGCATAACACATAGAAGTGGCTAAGTAAATGTATGCTAAATACAAGTGTAAATTAATGAATAAATGTCTACTCATCCATTAGATCAATATTTATTTGCAAAGAGCTGATGTTATAAAAATGATACATTAATAGCTGGAATACACAAGAAAATAAACTTAATCTGTGCATACTGAATATTTACTTTATGCACATTGCCCTAAAACACATCCAGAAAAAAAAAAATTGAAAACAGGACCAGTCACCAGCAAAATTGTGAATTCTGTCAAGTTGGGCTTTGCCACTCCATCTTCCTTCTTAATACCCATTTCTTTCTACCTAAGAAACAAAGTGATAGAGTGGGAAGATGTGTTGGCTTTGTGACCAAACAGGTCTGGGTTGGATTCCAGTTTCAGATTTGCCAACTACTACCCTATAGCCTTAAATAACTCAATTCTCTCTGAACTTCAGGTTCCTCATTTTTAAAACTAGAGAGATTGAAACCTATCTTATAATTTTAATTTTTTATTGAGATAAAATTGGCATGTAACATTATATTAATTTCAGGTATACAATATAATAATTCAATATGTGCATACATTACCAGGTGATCACCACAATAGGTCTACAATCGACTCTCTTACAATACAATACAATTGACTTTTTTAACCCTTCTTTGCCCACCCCTCAACTCCCTTCCCCTCTGATAATAATCATTCTGTTCTTTGTATTTATGGAATTTCTTTGTCATTTTTAAAAAGATTCCACATAAAAGTGAAATCATATGGTATTTGTCTTTCTTTTTCTGACTTATTTCACTTAGCATAAGACCTTCAAGGTCCATTTGTATTGTTAGAAATGGCTAGATTTCACTCTTTTCTATGGCTGAATAGTATACCATTGAGTGTGTGTGTGTGTGTGTGTGTGTGTGTGTGTGTGTGTGTATGGAATAACTGGTTCCTTTGGTAGTTACATTTTCTTATTTTATTTTATTATGTTATGTTAGTTACCATACAATATATCATTAGTTTTTGATGTGGAGACCCACGATTCATTGTTTTCTTATAACACCCAGTGCTCCATGCAGTACGTGCCCTCCTTAATACCCATCACCAGACTAACCTATCCCCCAATCCCCCTCCCCTCTGAGACCCTCAGTTTGTTTCTCAGAGTCCATAGTCTCTCATGGTTCATCTCTCCCTCCAATTCCCCCCACCCATTTTTCCCTTCCTTCTCCTAATGTCCTCCATGTTATTCCTTACATTCCACAAATAAATGAAACCATATGATAATTGACTTTCTCTGCTTGACTTATTTCACCTAGCATAATCCCCTCCAGTCCCATCCATGTTGATGTAAAAGTTGGATATTCATCCTTTCTGATGGTTGAGTAATATTCCATTGTATATATGGACCACATCTTCTTTACCCATTCATCTGTTGAAGGGCATCTTGGCTCTTTCCACAGTTTGGCTATTGTGGACATTGCTGCTATGAACACTGGGGTGCAGGTGCCCCTTCTTTTAACTACATCTGTGTCTTTGGGGTAAATACCCAGGAGTGCAATTGCTGGGTCATAGGGTAGCTATATTTTTAATTTTTTGAGGCACCTCCACACTGTTTTCCAAAGTTATTGTACCAACTTGCATTCCCACCAACAGTGTAAGAGGGTTCCCCTTTCTCCACAACCTCTCCAACATTTGTTGTTTCTTGCCTTGTCAATTTTTGCCATTCTAACTGGTGTAAGGTGGTATCTCAATGTGGATTTGATTTGAATTTCCCTGATGGCTAATGATGATGAACATTATTTCATGTGTCTGTTAGCCATTTGCATGTCTTCTTCAGAGAAGTGTCTGTTCATGTCTTCTGCCCATTTTTTGACTTGATTATTTGTTTTTGGGTATTGATTTTGAGAAGTTCTTTATAGATTTTGGGTACTAACCCTTTATCTGATATGCCATTTGCAAATATCTTCTCCCATTCTGTAGGTTGCCTCTTTGTTTTGTTGACTGTTTCCTTTGCTGTGCAGAAGCTTTTTATCTTGAAGTCCCAAAAGTTCATTTTTGCTTTTGTTTCACTAGCCTTTGGAGATGAATCTTGAAAGGAGTTGCTGTGGCCGATGTCAAAGAGGTTACTGCCTATGTTCTCCTTTAGGATTTTGATGGATTCCTGTCTCCCATTGAGGTCTTTCATCCATTTTGAGTTTATCTTTGTGTATGGTGTTAGAGAATGGTCGACTTTCATTCTTCTGCATGTGGCTGTCCAATTTTCCCAGCACCATTTATTGAAGAGACTGTCTTTTTTCCATTGCATATTTTTTCCTGCTTTGTCAAAGATTATTTGACCATAGATTTGAGGGTCCATATCTGGGTTCTCTATTCTGTTCCATTGGTCTATATGTCTGTTTTTGTGCCAGTACCATGCTGTTTTGGTGAACACTGCTTTGTAATATAGCTTGAAATCGGGCAACGTGATGCCCCTAGCTTTGTTTTTCCTTTTCAACATGTCCTTGGTGATTCGGGGTCTTTTCTGATTCCATACAAATTTATTTATTTATTTATTTATTTATTTATTTATTTATTTATTTATTTATTTATTTAATATTTGACAGAGAGAGACATAGTGAGAGAGGGAATGCAAGCATGGGGAGTGGTAGAGGGAGAAGCAGGCTGCCCACCAAGCAGGGAGCCTGATGTGGGGCTCGATCCCAGGACCCTGGGATCACGACCTGAGCCGAAGGCAGATGCTTAATGACTGAGCCACCCAGGTGCCCCTGATTCCATACAAATTTTAGGATTGTTTGTTCCAGCACTTTGAAAAATGTCATTGGATTTCTGATCGGGATGGCATTGAAGGTATAAATTGCTCTGGGTAACATAGACGTTCTAACAATGTTTATTCTTCTGATCCCTGAGCATGGAAAGTTTTGCCATCTTTTTGTGTCTTCTTCAATTTCTTTCATAAGTGTTCTGTAGTTCCTAGAGTATAGATCCTTTACCTCTTTGGTTAGGTTTATTCCGAGGTATCTTATGAATTTTGGTGCTATTGTAAATGGAATCGTTTCTCTAATTTCTCTTTCTACAGTTGAATTGTTAGTGTATAAGAAAGCAACTGATTTCTGTGCATTGATTTTGTATCCTGCCACATTACTGAATTGCTGTATGAGTTGTAGTAATTTGGGGGTGGAGTCTTTTGGGTTTTCCACATAAAGTATAATGTCATCTGTGAAGAGAGAGAGTTTGACTTCTTCTTTGCCAGTTTGAATATCTTTTATTTCTTTTTGTTGTCTGATTGCTGTTGCTAGGACTTCTAGTACTATGTTGAACAATAGTGGCAAGAGTGGGCATCCTTGTCATGTTACTGATCTTAGGGAAAGGCTCTCAGCTTTTCCCCATAGAGGATGATATTTGCTGTGAGTTTTTCATAGATGATCTTATGAACTTGAGGAATGTTCCCTCTATCCCTATACTCCGAAGAGTTTTAATCAGGAAAGGATGCTCTATTTTGTCAAATGTTTTTTCTGCATCAATTGAGAAGACCATATGATTCTTTTCTCTCTTCTTATTAATGTGTTCTATCACATCAATTGATTTGCGAATGTTGAACCACCCTTGCATCCCGGGGATAAATCCCAATTGGTCGTGGTAGATGATCCTTTTAATGTATTGCTGGATCCTATTAGCTAAGATTTTGTTGAGAATTTTGGAATCCATATTCATCAGGCATATCAGTCTGAAATTCTCCTTTTTGATGGGGTCTTTGCCTGGTTTGGGGATTAAGGTAATGCTGGCCTCATAGAAAGAGTCTAGAAGTTTTCCCTCTGTTCTATTTTTTGAAACAGCTTCAGGAAAATAGGTATTATTTCTTCTTTGAATGTTTGGTAGAATTCCCCAGGGAATCCATCAGGCCCTGGACTCTTGTTTTTTGGCAGGTTTTAGATCACTGCTTCAATCTTTTTACTGGTTATTGTCCTATTCAGGCTGTCAGTTTCTTCCTGTTTCAGTCTTGGGAGTTTATAGGTTTCCAGGAAGGCATCCATTTCTTCCAGTTTGCTCAATTAGTTGGCATAGTGTTGTTGATAATAATTTCTAGTAATTGTTTCTATTTCCACGGTGTAGTCGTGATCTCCCCTTTCATTTGGAATTTTATTAATTTGGGTCCTTTCTTTTTTCTTTTGGATAAGTCTCATCAGTGGTTTATCGATCTTATTAATTTTTTCAAAGAACCACCTTCTGGTTCATTGATCAGATCTACTCTGTTTCTGGTTCCTAATTCATTGATCTCTGCTCTAATCTTAATTATTTCTCTTCTAATGCATAGCTTAGGCATCATTTCTTGCCTTTTCTCTAGTTCTTTAAGGTGTAAAGTTAGTTGGTGAATTCAGGATTTTTGTGTTTTTTTTGAGTGAGGCTTGGATGTCTATGTATTTCCCCCTTAGGACCACCTTTGCAGTATCCCATTGGTTTTGGACCGATGTGTTTTCATTTTCATTGGTTTCCATGAATTGTTTAAGTTCTTTGATTTCCTGGTTGACCCAAACATTCTTGAGCAGAGTGGTCTTTAGCGTCCAAGTGTGAATTTCTGCCAATTTTTTTCTTGTGAGTGAGTTCCAGTTTTAAAGCATTATGGTCTGAGAAGATGCAGGGAATAATCTCAATATTTTGGTATCGGTGGAGACTGACTTGTGACCCAGTATGTGTATATTCTGGGGAAAGTTACATGTGCACTCGAGAAGAATGAGTATTCTGTTGTTTTAGAGTGGAATGTTATGTACATATCTATGAAGTCAATCTGGTCCACTGTGTCATTCAAAGCTCTTGTTTCCTTGTTGATTTTCTGCTTAGATGATCTGTCTATTGCTGAGTGTGGAGTATTGAGGTCTCCTACAATTAACGTATTGTTATCAATATGACTCTTTATTTTGGTTAACAGTTGGCTTATGGAGATGGCTGCTCCCATGTTGGGGGCATAGATATTTACAATTGTTAGATCTTCTTGTTGAATAGACACTTTAAGAATGATATAGTGTCCTTCTGTGTCCCTATCTACTGTCTTTAGTTTAAAATAATTTGTCTGATATAAGAATTGCTCCCTCAGCTTTCTTTTGAGGTCCATTGGCATGGAAGATGGATCTCCATCCCCTCACTTTCAGTCTGGATATATCTTTAGGTTCAAAATGAGTCTGTCTTGGAAACAGCATATGGGTGGGTCCTGTCTTTTTATCCAATCTGCAACCCTGTGCCGTTTTATGGGAGCATTTAGACTGTTCACGTTGAGAGTGATTATTGAAAGAAATGAATTTATGGTCATCATGTTGCCTGTGAAAACCTTGTTTTTATAGATTTCTCTGTAAATTTCTGTTCTATATCACTCTTGGGGTCTTTCTCCTTTTATAGAACCCCCCTTAATATTTCTTGCAGGGCTGGCTTAGTGGTCACATATTCTTTCATTTTCTTTTGGTCTTGGAAGCTCTGCATCTCTCCATCCATTCTAAATGACAGCCTTGCCTGATAACGTATTCTTGGCTGCATGTTCTTCTCATTATTACCCTGAATATGACTTGCCAGGCCTTTCTGGCTTGCCAGGTCTCTGTGGATAGGTCTGACATTATTCTGATGTTCCTCCCTCTGTATGTAAGGAATCTCTTCCCCCTGACTGCCCTTAAGATGGTTTCCTTGTTTCTAAGATTTGCGAGTTTTACTCTTGCATGCCGGGGTGATGGCCTGTTTTCCTTGATCTTGGGAGGGGTACTCTCTGCCTCTAATACATGAATGTTTGTTTCATTCCCCAGATTAGGGGAGTACTCAGCTATAATTTGCTCAAATATACCTTCTAGTCCTCTCTCTTTCCACCGCGCCCCAGGGATCCCAATAATTCTGACATTGGAATGTTTAATGGTGTCACTTATTTATCTGATTCTATTTTCATGGATTCTGAGTTGTTTTTCCCTGGCCTCCTCTTTTCCCTTTTTATCTATTATATTGTCTTCCAGGTCGCTTATTCATTCTTCTGCCTCACTTACCCTAGCTGTTAGATTATCTAGATTGGATTGGATCTCACTGATAGCATTTTTAAGTTCTGCCAATTCAGCTTTCATTTCTGCCCTTAGAGACTCTATGTTGCCATTAATCGATTTCTCCATTCTAGCTATCGTCTTCACAATTGCTACCCTGAATTCCATCTCTGACATCTTGGTTATATCTGAATCCATTTGTAAATTTGTGGCATAAGTCACAGTCTCTGAGTCTTTCCTATTTTGGTGGTTCCTCCTCCTAGTCATTCTGTTGATGGGTGTTTGATGGAATGTATAGAGTCCAAATTCTTCACCACAACCCAAGCAAGATGCACCTGTTTTCTAGGGACCTTAGGGTCGCTGGCCTCTTGTTTTCCCAGCCTGTCTTCTGGGGGAGTGGTCTGCACACTGTTACTCAAGCAAACCTGTTTGTGCAGAGTTGCCCTGCCCCACTGTGGCAGGGAATGGGCTCAGTGGAAACCGTTTTTGGGGGGCTTTTTTTCCCTGGTGGCTTTCCCTGGTGGCTTTCTGTATCTCTTCCGAGAGTCAGAGCAGAAGAGATCATTTCCAACCCTCTGCCTCAGAGGAGAGAGATTGCAGTCTGTTCTTCAGTGAGCTCTCCAAGCCACACTATCTCCCTTTCTGTCTGTGCTGCTATAAACTGCAACATCCTGGGTTGTGCGCCCCTCCGCAGCACTCCCAGTCTTCGCTTCCAGGGCGGGGCTCATCTCTGCCCTTTGTGCTTCTAAAACTGCCAGCTGCCTCCAGTTCCCATGCGCAGGCCCACTGCTCCACGTTTCCATCCAGGGAGCCCCCCTAAAGTCCTTTCCCCATCGCTACTGTTCTGCAAGTCTGTGGCATGTCCCCAGCACTGGAGGCTCTCCCTCACCAGTGGTGTAGGATCCCCAGGGCTCGGCTCCCTCCCCCTTCTGTTTATTCTCCGATATCTGCCTGTGGAATCACAGCTCCTTGCTTTGTGCATTGAAACCAAATGCCTGCGATATTCTTTTTATAGAGATCCAGATCTATCTTCTTACATCTCAGGCTGATTTCTTTTTTTTTTTTTTTAAGATTTTATTTATTTATTTGACAGAGAGAGACACAGCGAGAGAGGGAACACAAGCAGGGGGAGTGGAAGAGGGAGAAGCAGGCTTCCTGAGGAATAAAGAGCCTGATGCGGGGCTCGATCCCAAGACCCTGGGATCACAACCTGAGCTGAAGGCAGACGCCTATTGACTGAGCCACCCAGGTGCCCCATCTGAGGCTGTTTTCGTGGGTGTTCAGAGTGGAATGTAGATATCCTGCTTAATTCTGGGGACCAGTTTGAATAGGGTCCCCTACTCCTCCACCAACTTTTTCCTGGTAGTTACATTTTTAATTTTTTAATTTTCTGAGGAAGCTCCATACTATTTCCCATAGTGGCTGCACCAATTTACATTCTTACCAAAAGAGTATGAGGGATGTCTTTTCTCCACAACCTCTATAAAACTTGTTATTTCTTGTCACTTTCATAATAACCATTCTGACAGGTGTGAAATTATATCTCATTGTATTTTTTTTTTTGGCTTTTTAACTTTTTGTTTTAATCCCACTTAGTTAACATGCAATGTTACACTTGATCTTAGCCAAAAGGCCGAGAAGCGATTGTTAACATGCAATGTTATATTAGTTTCAGTTAGACAATGTAGTGATCAACAATTCCATACATCACCAGGTGCTCATCACAATAAATGCACTCCTTAATCTCCATCATTCTTATAATAATCCCTCCAGCCTCTCCCCTCCAGAAACCATCGGGTTTTTCTCTATAACTAAGAGTCTGTTTCTTGTTTTTTCCCTCTTACTTTCCCTTTTTTTCCATTTTAGTTATTTGTTTCTTTCTTAAATTCCACAAATGACTGAAATCATATAGTATTTGTCTTTCTCTGACTGACTTATTTCGCTTAGCAAGAGAATCTCTAGCTCCAGCAGTGTTGTAGCAAGGGCAGGATTTCATTCATTTTTTTGGCTGAATAATATTCCATTCTATATGTATATACCATGTCTTAATCCATTCATCAATCTATGGACACTTGGGCTGCTTCCATATCATGGCTATTATAAACAATGCTGCTATAAACACAGAAGTACCTGTATCCCTTCTAATTAGTGCTTTTTGTATTCTATGGGTAAATACTTAGTAGTGTGATTACTGGATCATAGGGTAGTTATATTTTTAACTTTTGAGGAAACTCCAGCAGGATGGTCTTTAGCTTCCAAGTGTTTGAATTTCTTCCATTTTTTTCCTTGTGATTGAGTTCCAGTTTCAAAGCATTATGGTCTGAGAAGATGCAGGGAATAATCTCAATCTTTTGGTATCAGTTGAGACCTGATTTGTTACCCAGTATGTGGTCTATTCTGGAGAAAGTTCCACGTGTGCTCGAGAAGAATGAGTATTCTGTTGTTTTAGGGTGGAATGTTCTGTATACATCCATGAAGTCCATCTGGTCCAGTGTGTCATTCAAAGCTCTTATTTCTTTGTTGATTTTCTGCTTAGATGATCTGTCTATTGCTGAGAGTAGAGTGTTGAGGTCTCCTATTATTAACGTATTATTATCAATATGTTTCTTTATTTTGGTTAACAGTTGGCTTGTGTAGTTGGCTGCTCCCATGTTGGGGGCATAGATATTTACAATTGTTAGATCTTCTTGTTGGATAGACCCTTTTAGAATGATATAATGTCCCTCTGAATTTCTTACTGCAGTCTTCAGCTTAAAATCTAATTTGTCTGATATGAGAATTGCTACCCTAGATTTCTTTTGAGGTCTGTTGGCATGAAAAATGGTTCTCCATCCCTTCACTTTCAGTCTGGATGTACCCTTAGGTTCAAAATGAGTCTCTTGTAGCCCATCTTTTTATCCAATCTGCAACCCTGTGCCATTTCATGGGAGCATTTAAGCTGTTCACGTTGAGAGTGATTATTGAAAGATATGATTTTATTGTCATCATGTTGCCTGTGAAGTCCCTGTTTCTATAGATTGTCTCTATAAATTTCTGTTGTATATCACTCTTGGGGTCTTTCTCCTTTTATAGAACCCCCCTTAATATTTCTTGCAGGGCCGGCTTGGTGGTCACATATTCTTTCAGTTTCTGCTGGTCTTGAAAGCTCCTTGTCTCTCCATCCATTCTGAATGACAGCCTTGCTGGATAAAGTATTCTTGGCTGCATGTTCTTCTCATTTAGTACCCTGAATATGTCTTGCCAGCCATTTCTAGCTTGCTAGGTCTCTGTGGATAGGTCTGATGTTATTCTGATGTTCCTGCCTCTGTATGTAAGAAATCTCTTCCCCCTCACTGCTTTCAAGATTGTTTCCTTCAATCTAAGATTTTTAAATTGTACTATAATATGTCGTGGCATCAGTCTGTTCTCATTGATCTTGGGAGGGGTCCTCTCTGCCTCTTGGACATGAATGCTTGTTTCCTTCCCCAGATTAGCAATGTTCTCAACTACGATTTGCTCAAATATATCTTCTAGACCTCTCTCTCCCTCCACCCCCACAGGTATCCCAATAATTCTGATATTGGAACGTTTCACTGAGTCCTTAATCTCGATCAGTTTGATCTCCTGGGCTTTAATCAGTTTTTCCCATCCTTCCTCGGTGTCCTTCTTTTCTATCATCTTGTCTTCTAGCTCACTAATTTGTTCTTCTGCCTCATTTACCCTGGCAGTCAGAGTATCCAGTTTAGACTGCATTTCATTCATAACATTTTTAAGTTTGGCCTAATTAGATCTCATTTCTGCCCTTAGAGATTCTATATTGTCGTTAATATTTTTCTCAAGCCTAGATATTGCCTTGATAATTGTTACTCTGAAGTCTATTTCTGACATCTTGGTTATATCCATATCCACTAGGTTTGTGGCAGACGCCACAGTCTATGATTCTTTTCTGTGTTGGGAGTTCCTCCTCTTAATCATTCTGTTGAGGGGTGGTTGGGGGAATATACAGATTCCAGGGTATTAGTCACAACCCAAGCAAGATGCACCTGTTTTATAGGGACCTTAAGGTTGTCATCCTCTTGTTCTCCCAGCCTGTCTTCTGGGGGAGGGGCCTGCCCCACTGTTACTCACGCAACCTGGTTTAGGCAGAGTTCCTTTGCCCCCTGTGGGGAGGGGATGGGCTTGAAAACCGGTTTTTGTGGCTTTTGTTCTCTGGCAGCTTTCTGCATCTCTTCTGAGAGTCAGAGTAGAAGTGACCACATCCAAACCTCTGTCTCAGAACAGAGAGATAGTAGTCTGCCCTTCACTGAGCTCTACAGGCCACACTGTCTCCATTTCTGTCTGTGCTGTTAAAAACCACAGTCTCCTGGGTTGTGCACCCCACAGCAGCACTCCCAGATGTTGCTCCCAGGGCCAGGCATGTCTCTGCCCTTTGTGCTTCTAAAACTGCAAGCCACCCCTGGTTTGCACGCGTGTACCCATAGCTCCAGGTTTCTGTCTGGGGGGCTGCCCTAAAGTCCTTTTCCCATGCTACTGGTCTGCAAGTCTGTGCCTGGTCTCCAGCGTGGGAGGCTTTTGTGCTCCAGTGTTATCTCACCTTCCCCGTGCAAGTTTATGAAGCCTCCTTCCCCATTCTGTTTATCTTCCGATATCTTCTTGCAGAATCATGGCTCCCAGATTCATACCTTGAGACCAACCACCAGAGATATTCTGTTTGTAGAGATCCAGATATATCTTCTTACATCTCAGGCTGATTTCGTGGGTGTTAAGAATGGTTTGGTAGATATCCAGCTTAATTCAGGGGACTGGTTGAAATAGGGTCCCCTACTCCTCTGCCATCTTTTCTCTCTCCAACTTTTGAGGAAACTCCATACTGTTTTCCCGAGTGGCTGCACCAGTTTCCACTCCCATGAACAGTGCAAGAAGGCTCCTTTTGCTCCTCATCCTCATGAACACCTGTTGATACTTGTGTTGTTGATTTTAGCCATTCTGACAGATGTGAGGTGATATGTCCTTGTAGTTTTTTTTTTTTTAAGATTTTATTTATTTGACAGAGAGAGACACAGTGAGAGAGGGAACACAAGCAGGGAGAGTGGGAGGGGGAGAGGCAGGCTTCCCACAGAGGAGGGAGCCCAATGTGGGGCTCGATCCCAGCACCCTGGGATCATGACCTGAGCTGAAGGCAGACGCTTAATGACTGAGCCACCCAGGTGCCTCAGTCCTTGTAGTTTTGATTTGCATTTCCTTGATGGTAAGTGATGATGAACATATTTTCATGTATCTGTTGGCCTTCTGGGTTTCTTCTTTGGAGAAATGTCTGTTCATGTGGTCTACCCATTTTTAAATTGGATTCTTTGGGGTTTTTTAGGTGTTGAGTGGTATCATTTGTTCACATATTTTGGATCTTAACCCTTTATCAGATATTTTATTTGCAAATATCTTCACCCATTCAGTAGGTTGCCTTTTAATTTTATTGATTATTTCCTTTGCTGAAACTTTTAATTTGGTCTAGTCCCAATAGCTTATTTTTGCTTTTGTTTCCCTTGCCTCATGAGACATATCTAGAAAAAATGTTGCTACCACTGATGTCAAAGAAGTTACTGCCTGTTTTCTCCTCTAGGATTTTTATGGTGTCAGGTTCCACATTTAGGACTTCAATCCATTTTGGATTTCTTTTTCTGTATGGTGTAAGAAAGTGGTCCAGTTTCTTTCTTTTGCCATTCAGCTAATAGTGTTCCCAACACCATTTATTGAAGAGACTGTCATTGTTCCATTGGATATTCTTTCCTGCTTTGTTGTAGATTAATTGACCATATAATTGTGGGTTCATTTCTGGGTTTTCCATTCTGTTCAATTGATCTCTGTGTCTATTTTTGTGCCAGTACCATGCTGTTTTGATTACTACAGCTTTGTAATATAACTAAATCTCAGTCTGGAACTGTGATGCCTCCAGCTTTGTTTTTCTTTTTCAAGATTGTTTTGTCTTGGGGAGGAGTCAAAATGGCGGAGGAGTAGGGGACCCTAATTTTGTCTGGTCTATGGAATTCAGCTAGATAGATATCAAATCATTCTGAACACCTGCAAAATAAATCGGAGACCTGAGAAAAGAATTGCTGCAATTCTACAAATAGAAAAGCGACCACCTTTTGGAAGGTAGGAGGTGCAGAGATGTGAATCCAGGGCAATATATCTGAAGATAGGGCAGAGGGGCAGGGCCTTGCTTAAAGAAGCTACCACAAAGTATTATAAGCAGTGGAGCACAAAATTGGAACTTTATGTCAGCTAGAGTGGGGGATTTCCCTGGATTAAATGTGCTTAGGTGGTGAAGCAGGGAAGAATCCCAGGTGGGACAGCATGGCCTCAGGATCCCCAGGGTCACAAGAAGAATGGGATTGCCTGAGTGCAGCAGAGTTTCCAGGCATCAGAGCAGGGAAGCTGGCTGAAAAAAACAAGTCTAGGCTCTGGCTTTCTGCTCGGTATTGCCATAAACTGTGAACCACTGCACAGGCAGAAGCACAATGAGACACACACACACCCCTTCCTCCCCTGGGAGGAATGGCATGGGTCTGTGCTGCAGGAGTCACTAAGTTTGGAGACTCCAAACTGGGTTGCATGCCTGAGATTAAATCACTGTCACAGGCTAGGTAAACAGAGTTTGGATGGAAACCAGGGAGATAAGAGTGATTGAGTACTTTTCTGTGAGGGCTCACTGAAGAGTCAGGGGTGCAAACTTTGACCTCTAGGGCTAGAGATTGAGGCACTGCCATTTTCATCCCCCCATCAGTGCTGAAAGCCTTCAGGGAGCAAAAGAGCACCATATAGTACAATCCTGAGCCACTTACACTGTGGCCAGCCCCCTAGCAAAGGGGACACAATTCCACCCAGGCAAGGACAACTGAGAATCAGTGCAACAGAGTCCTCCCCCAGAAGACCAGCAGGGCCAACTCACTAGAACTAAGTATACTGATCATAGAGAATTGGAAAATGTCAGCTCTTGGGGAAACATATAGCATTTGAGTGTTTTCTTTCATTATTCTTTAGACTTTCAGGTTCATATTTTTAAATTATTTTCAGCTATTTTATCATTTTTCATTTTTTATTTTATATATATATATATTTATCATTTTTCAATTTATATATATAATGTTTTTCTTTCTTTCCTGTTATGAGATCTAATTTCTTTTATCAAATGAACAAGCCAAAATACACCCAGGATCTAGTTTATTGTTTTGTTCTGGTTTACTTCTTGTTTGATTCTTTCTTATTTTGTTTTGCTTCCATTTTATTCTGGTTAATTTTTTGTTTGTTTGTTTTTGTACTTTTCTAGTGTTGTTATTTTTCTCTTTCTTCTGTTCTTTTCTGGACATAATGATGAGATGGAGAAACTCACCCCAAAAGGAAAAAAAAAAAGGGAGGAAGTACTCACAGACAGGAATTTGATCAATACTGATATAAGTAAGATGTCAGAACTGGAATTAAAAACAACAATTATAAAGATACTAGCTGGGCTTGAGAAAAGAATAAAGACACTAGACAATCGCTACTGAAGATATAAAATGAATAAAATCTAATCAGGCCAATATTAAAAATGCTATTACTGAGAATCAGTCAAAAATGGAGGCTCTAACAGCTAGAGTAAAGGAGGCAGAAGAATGAGTCAGTGATATAGAAGATAAAATGATGGAAAACAAGGAAACAGAAAAGAGAGAAAAACAACTACTGGATCACGAAGGGAGAATTTGAGAAATCAACAATACCATAAAGTGAAATAATATTAGAATAATAGGTGTCCTAGAAGATGAAGAGAGAGAGAGAGAGATAGGCAGAGGGTGTATTTGAACAAATTACAGCTGAGAACTTCCTGAATCTGGGGAAGGAAACAGGCATTGAAGTCCAGGAAGCACAGAGAACCTCCCCTCAAAATCGATAAAAAATAGGTCAACACCTCAACATATCATAGTGAAGCTTGCAAATTTCAGAGATAAAGAGAAAATCCTGAAAGCAGGTCAGGACAAGAGGTCCTTAACCAACAAGGGTAGAAACATAAAGTTGGCAACAGACCTGTCCAGAGAGACATGCAAGGCCAGAAAGGACTGGAATGATATGTTCCATGTGCTAAATGGGAAAAATATGCAGCCAAGAATATTTAAACCAGCAAGACTGTCATTCAGAAAAGGAAAGAGAGAGTTTTCAGGACACATGAAAACTAAAGGAATTCATGAACACTAAACCAGCACTGCAAGAAATATTGAAGTGGATTCTTTGAGATGAAAAGAGCCCAAAAGTAAAATGATCAGAAAGAAACAGAGACAATCTACAGAAACAGCGACTTTACAGGTAATACAATGGCACAAAATTCATATCTGTCAAGTCACTCTGAATGTAAATGGACTAAATGATCCAATCAAAAGAAACAGGACATCAGATTGGATAAAAAACAAGACCCATCAAGAGATTCATTTTAGACACAAAGACATCTCCGGATTGAAAGTGAGGGGGTGGAGAACAATTTATCATGCTAATGGGCATCAAAAGAAAGTTGGAGTATCAATGCTTATTTCAGACAAACTAGTTTTTGTTTTTTTTTATAAAATATTTTATTTATTTATTTGACAGAGAGAGACACGCAAAAGAGGGAACACAAGCAGGAGGAGTGGGAGAGGGAGAAGCAGGCTTCCTGCTGAGCAGGGAGCCTGATGCGGGGCTTGATCCCAGGACCCTGGGATCATGACCTGAGCCGAAGGCAGACGCTTAATGACTGAGCCACCCAGGCGCCCCCAGACAAACTAGGTTTTAAACCAATGACTATAATAAGAGATGAAGAAGGACACTATATCATAATAAAAGGGCCTATCCAACAAGAAGATCTATCAGTCATAAATATTTATGCCCCTAACTTGGGAGCAGCCAATTATATAAACCAATTAATAACAAAATTAAAGAAACACATTGATAATAGTACAATAATAGTAGGGGACTTTAACATCTCACTGACAGCAATGGACAGATCATCTAAGCAGAAGATCAGCAAGGAAGCAAGGGCTTTGAAGGACACACTGAACCAGATGAACTTCACAGATACATTCAGAATGTTTCATCCTAAAACAGCAGAATATACATTCTTCTCGAGTGCACATAGAACAATCTCCAGAATAGATCAGATACTAGGTACAAATCAGGTCCCAACAGGAACCAAAGATTGGGATTATACCCTCCATAGTTTCAGACCACAATGCTTTAAAACTTGAACTCAGTCATGGGAGAAAATCTGGAAGGAACACAAATACATGGTGGTTAAAGAGCATCCTACTAAAGAATGAATGGGTCCAACCAGGAAATTGAAGAATTAAAAATGTACATGGAAAAAAATGAAAAAAACAGGACATTTCAGAACCTTTGCAATGCAGCATAACCTGTCCTAAGAGGGAAATATATAGCAATACAGGCCTTCCTCAAGAAACAAGAAAAGTCTCAAATACACAAGCTAACCTTACATCTAAAGGACCTGGAAAAAGAAGAGCAAATAAAGCCTAAATCCAGCAGAAGAGAAATAATAAAGATTAGAGCAGAAATCAATGATATAGAAATAATAGTAATAAAAAAGACAGTAGAACACATCAGTGAAACTAGGAGCTGGTTCTTTGAAAGAATTAATAAGATTGATAAACCCCTTTTTTTATCAAAAAGAAAAGAGACAGGACCCAAATAAATAAAATCATGAATGAAAGAGGAGAACTTGCCACCAACACTGAAGAAATACAAACACAATAGATAGTATTGTATACAAAGTATAAGAGTATTATGAGCAATTAAGCAATTAATTTAATTAATTAAGAAATTAAGCAATCTGGAAGAAATGGAGGCATTCCTAGAAACATATAAACTACCAAAACTGAAGCAGGAAGAAATAGAAAACTTGGACAGATCCATAACCAACAAAGAAATTGAAGCAGTAATTAAAAATCTCCCAACAAACAAGAGTCCAAGGCCAGAGGGCTTCCAAGCAAAATTCTACCAAACATTTAAAAAAGAATTAATACCTATTCTTCTGATGCTGTTTCAAAAAATAGAAATGGAAGGAAAACTTCCAAACTCATTCTATGAGGCCAGAATTACCCTGATTCCAAAACCAGACAAATACCCCACTTAAAAAAGAGATCTATAGGCCAATAATATTCCTGATGAACATGGATGCAAAAATTCTCAACAAGATACTAGCTAATGGGATCTGACAGTACATTAAAAGGATTATTCACCACGACCATGTGGGATTTATTCCTGGGCTGCAAGGTGGTTCAACATCCACAAATCAATCAATATGATACACCACATTAACAGAAGAAAGGACATGGACCCTATGATCCTCTCAATAGATGCAGAAATAGCATTTAACAAAATACAGCATCCTTTCTTTATTAAAACTCTCTACAATGTAGAGATAGAAGGAAAATACTTCAATATCATAACAGCCATACACACACACACACACAAAAAAAAAAAAAAACAAAAAAAAAAACACAGTGAATATCATCTTCAGTGGGGAAAAACTGAGAGCTTCCCCCCTAAGGTCAAGAACATGACAGGGTGCCCACTCTTACCACTGTTGTCCAGTATAGTACAAGTCCTACCCTCAGCAGTCAGACAACAACCCCCCCCCCCAAAAGCATCCAAATTGGCAAAGAAGTCAAACCTTCACTCTTCACAGATGACATGATACTTTATGTGGAAAACCCAAAAGACTCCAACCAAAATTTGCTAGAACTCATACAGCAATTCAGCAAAGTGGCAGGATATAAAATCAATGCACAGAAGTCAGTTGCATTTCTGTACACTAACAATGAGGCAGAAGAAAGAGAAATCAAGGAATCAATCCCATTTACAATTGCACCAAAAACCATAAGGTACCTAAGAATAAACCTAACCAAAGAGGTAAAAAGGATCTGTACTCTTAAAACTATAGAACACTTATGAAAGAAATTAAGGAAGACACAAAGAAATGGAAAAATATTCCATGCTCATGGATTGGATGAATAGATATTGTTACAATGTCTATGCTTCCCAGAGGAATTTATACTATCAATGCAATCCGTATCAAATTGCCATCAACATTTTCACAGACCTGGAAGAATCATAAAATTTGTATGGAACCATAAAAGACCCCCCATAGCCAAAGAAATGTTGAAAAAGAATACCAAGGCAGGAGGCATCAGAATTCCGGAATTCAAGCAGTATTAGAAAACTTTAATCATCAAGACCATATGGTATTGGCACAAAAACAGATACATAGATCAATGTAACAGAATAGAGAACCCAGAAATGGACCCACAACTATATGGTCACTAATCTTCGACAAAGCAGGAAAGAATATCCAATGGGTAAAAGACAGTTTCTTCAACAACAATTATTGGAAAAACTTGACAGCCACATGCATGCAAAAGAATGCAACTGGACCACTTTCTTGCACCATACACAAAAATAAATTCAAAGTGGATGAAAGACCTAAATTTGAGACAGTAAGCCATCAAAATACTACAGGAGAACACAGGCAGCAAAATCTGACCTCGGCCGCAGCAACTTCTTGCTAGACAAGTCTTCACAGGCAAGGGAAACAAAAGCGAAAATGAACTATTGGGTCTTCCTCAAGATATAAAGCTTTTTGCACAGTAAAGTAAACAATCGACAAAACTAACAGGCAACCTACAAAATGGAACAAGATATTTGAAAATGCCTTATCAGATAAAGGGCTAGCATCCAAAATCTCTAAAGAACTTATGAAACTCAACACCCAAAAAACAAAAAAATCCAGTCAAGAAATGGGCAGATGACATGAACAGATTCTTCCAAAGAAGACATACAAATAGTCAACGGATACATGAAAAAGTACTCAACATCACTCAGCATTAGGGAAATACAAATCAAAACCACAATGAGATACCACCTTACACCAGTCAGAATGGCTAAAATTAACAACTCAGGAAATGAAAAATATTGACGAGGATGTGGAGAAAGGGGAACCCTCTTACACTGTTGGTGGAAATGCAAACTGATACAGCCACTCTGGAAAACAGTATGCAGGTTCCTCAAAAATTAAAAATAGAGCTACCCTAGAACCCAGCAATTGCACTACTAGGTATTTATCTGAATGATACAAACATAGTGCTTCAAAGGGGCATATGCACCCCAATGTTTTTGGCAGCAATAGCTAACAATAACCAAAATATGGAAAGACCCCAGATGTCCATCAACAGATGAATAAATAAAGAAGAGGGGGTATATATATACAGTGTAATATTACTCAGGCATCAAAAAGAATGAAATCTTGCCATTTGCAACAATGAGGATGGAACTAGAGGTTATTATGCTAAGTGAATTAAGTCAGTCAGAGAAAGACAAATAGCATAAGATATCACTCATATGTGGAATTTAAGAAACAAAACTGATGAACATAGGGGAAGGGAAGGAAAGCTAAGATGAAAATTAAGAGGGAGACAAATCATAAGAGACATTGAACTCTAGGAAATAAGCTGAGGGTTGCTGGAGGGGAGGTGGGAGAGAGGCAGGGATAATTGGGTGATGGGCCTTGAGGAGGACACTTGATGTAATGAGCACTGGGTGTTATATGGAACTGATGAATCACTACATTCTGCCTCTGAAACTAAACAACAACAACAACAACAACAAAACAACTTTTCACTCCTGTCTTCCACTCTTTTATCAAGTCCAGAAAGTATCCTTTTGGTCATTACTTTAAATTCTCTTTCAGGCATGTTACTTACATCAGTTTTGCTGAGATCTCTGGCCATGGCCTTTTCATGTTCTTTAATTTGGGATAATTTTCTATCTTCTCATTTTGCCTAAGTCTCTGTGCCTGATTCTTTATGATAGGAAAGTCAGCTACATCTCTTGTTATTGATGATAATGACCTTTTAAGAAGAGGTCCTGTAGTGTTCTGCCACGTACTGTCTCCCGTTCCCCAGTGCCTTGTGCTTCCAGGATTGTCTCCAATCTGTGCTGTGTGCGGTCTGCGATTTTGTCCTGGCCACTTTATCCATCAGGCCTGTCATCTGCAGAGGCTCTCTTTGCCTGTTTTGGTCAATGTTTGGTTCCTGACATGAATGTGGTTTGCTATGGCAAACCACTACGTTTGCTATGGCCTGTTTGTGTAATGGGACCTGTCACCACCACCACCAGAACAGAGGCTCCATAGAACTCCCATGTCAGGAGAGATGTGAGCAGGGGTTTGTGGTAGTCTTCTGGGGGATGAAGCCCACTGCACTGGGACTTAGGCAAGAGTGACTGAGAGGGGCTTTTCCACCAGAGCATGGGAGGGTGAGGCTTGGTGTAAGCAAGTTAGGCAGGAGTGTCAGCACTGTGCTGGTCCCTGCAGGTGGTCCTGTGCTTACACTGAGAGGCAGGGGATCAAAATGGCTCCAGCCAGTTCCTCTGTTCCCAGAGGGGTCTCTCTGTGAATGCTGCCTTTCTAAGATACACTCCAAGAGGAGCAAATAACCTCCCCACTGTGTGCCCCAGGAGCTCTTCAGATGTCTGTTTCCATGCTGTTTGTCTTCAGATTGTTGGTTGTTCTCCTGCCTTCTCTACAGGAGCAGCACAATGCCTTCTGGGCTGTATCCCAGCCAAGTCCGATGACCTTTAAAACACCAGGTTTTAAGCCCCTCTGGTTGAAGAACTCATGACATTCAGCTCCTCGTGCTTTCCAAGCCAACTGCTATGAAAATTTGTTTTCCATGTGTTGCTCCCCTGTGTGCCAGGCTATCTTTTGCCCTTCTCTGCAACCACAGCTCCCTCCCCATTGCAGTGGCCAGGATTTGTTTCTTTCCCAAACCACATCTCTGCACATCCTACCTTCTTTGATGTGGCCTCCTCTCTACCTTTAGTTGTAGAGTTTGTTCTGCCAGTCCTCAATTCAATTTCTGGAGTGTGGTCCTCCTACTCCACTGCCATCTTCCAATCTCTCATTCCTGGATTAGAAGACTAAACACAGCAAAGATGTTAATTCTCCCCAAATTGATATACAGGTTTATTGCAATTTGATCCACATCACAGCAAGGGGCCAGTTTGAAAAGGGAGGAGGGTAGGTCTTCTTATTGTGGTTTTGATTTGCATTTCATTGATTAGTGGTGTCAAGCATCTTCTCATGAGTCTTTTGGCCATCTGTATGTCTTTTTTGGAAAAATGTCTTTTCAGATCCTCTGCCCATTTTTTAATGAGATTGTTTGTTTTGTTATTGAGTTGTATGAGTTCTTTATATATTTTTATTACTGGCCCCTTACAGGATCTATATTTGCAAATGTCTTCTCTCACTCAGAAAGTTACCTTTTGATTTTGTTGAGTTTTTCCTTTGCTGTGCAGAAGCTTTTAGTTTGATATAGTCCCATTTGTTAATTTTTGCTTTCATTGCCATTGCCTTGGAGTCATTTGCTATATATATATATATATATTGCCAAGAGTGATGTCAAGGAACTTACCAACAATGTTTTCTTCTAGTAGTCTTATGGTTTCTGGTCTTACATTCAAGTCTTTCATCCATTTTGGGTTTATTTTTGTGTATGGTGTAAAAGACTGATTCAATGTCATTCTTTTGTATGTGGCTGTCCATTATTCCCAACTCTATCTATTGAAGAGACTATCTTTTCCCCACTGCTTATTCCTGCCTCCTTTGTCATAAATTAATTGATCATATATGTGTAGGTTTATTTCTGGGCTCTGTATTCTATTACATTGATCTATGTATTTGTTTTTATGACAAACCATACTTTTTTATTACTATCTTTTTGTAGTATAGTTTGAAATCAGAGAACACGATACCTTCAGCTTTGTATTTTTTTCTCAAGATTGCATTGGCAATTTGGAGTCTTTTGTGGTTCCATACAAATTTTAGGATTATTTATTCTACTACTTTGAAATATGTCAGTGGAATTTTGATAGGGATTACACTGAGACTATCAATGACTTTGGGCAGCATGGACATTTAAACAATATAAATTCTTCCAATTAGCATAAAATATATTCCATTTCTTTGTGTCTTCAATTTCTTTCACCTGCGTTTTTATAATTTCAGTGTACAGGTCTTTCACTTCCTTGGTTAAATTCATTCCTAGGTATTTTATGTTTTTGATGCAATTACAATTGGGATTGCTTTCTTAATATCTCATTCTGAGAGTTCATTATTAGTGTATAGAAACAATCAATGTATGTCTATTGATTTTGTATCCTTCAACTTTATTGAAGTCATTTATTAGTTCTAAGAGTATTTTGGTGGACCCTAGGGATTTCTATATATAGAATTATTTCATCTGCAAATAGTAATGTTTGTACCTCTTCCTTTTCTATATGAATGTATTTTACTTCTTTTTCTTGCCCAATTGCTGTAGCTAGGACTTCCAATACTATGTTGAATAAAAGGGGTAAAAATGGGCATCCTTGCCTTGTTCTTGGATCTTAAGGAGTTGAGTATTATGTTTGTGGTGGTTTTGTCATATATGACCTTAATTACGTTGAGGTATGTTCCCTCTGTCCATACATTGAGAGTTCTTATCATAAGTTGATGTTAAATTTTGTGAAATATTTTTTCTCCATATATTCAGATGATCATATATTTTTTTTTTATCCTTCATTTTGTTAATGTGGTGTATCAAGTTGACTGATTTGCAGAGGTTGAACAATTCTTGCATTCCTGCAATAAATCCCACTTGATTAAGATGTAGGATTCTTTGAATGTATTGTTGAATTAAGTTTGCTAATATTTTATTGGGGATTTTTGCATCTATGTTCATTAGGGATAATGGCCTGTGATTTTCTTTTATTGTAATGTCCTTATCTGGTTTTGATTTCAGGATAATACTGGATGTATAAAATGAGTTTGGAAGCATTCTCCACTCTTCAGTTTTCTGGAAGAGCTTGAGAAGATAGGTTTTAAATCTTCATTGAATGTTTGGTAGAATTCACCAGTGAAGCCTTTCAGTTCTGGACTTTTGTTTGTTGGGTTTTTCTTTGATTTCTGATTCAATCTCTTTACTAGTAATCAGTCTATTCAGATTTTCTATTTCTTCCTGATACAGTCTTGGAAGATTGTATGTTTCTAGGAATTTATCCATTTTTCTATGTTGTGCAGTTTGTTGTATGTAACTGTTCATAATAATCTGTTATGATCACTTGTATTTGAGCCTTCTCTTTCCTTTTTTTTCACTTTTTTTTAATTGTGGTAAAATGTACATAACATAAAATTTACTATCCTAACCATTTTTAAGTGTACAGTTCAGTGCCATTAAGTACATTCCCATCGTTGTGATACCATCACCATCATCATCTCCAGGACTTATTCATCTTCCCTATATGTACACAGCTCCCCATTCTCCCCTCCCCCAGCCCCTGACAACCACCAGTCTGCTTTCCATCCCTATGAATTTGACTACTCCAGATGCCTCATATAAATGGAATCATAGAGTATTTGTCTTGTTGTGACTTAGCATAATATCCTCAAGGTCCATCCCTGTAGCAGGTGTCAGAATTCCCTCCCCCCTTTTTTTCTGTTCATTGGTCTGGCTGAAGATGTGTCAATTTTGTTTATCATTTCAAAGGAACAGCTATTAATTTTATTAATATTTTCTGTTGTTTTTTAAGTCTCTATTTCATTTATTTCCACCTATTCTTTATTATTTACTTCCTTTTAGTAACTTTGCCTTTATTTCCTTTTCTTTTTCTAGTTTCTTTAAATGTAAACTTAAATTATTTATTTGAGACTATTCTTGTTTCTTGATGTAGGCTTGTATTCCTATGAACTTCCCTCTTAGAATTGCTTTTGTTACATCCCATAGAGTTTGGTTTGTTGTATTTCCACTTTTATCTGTCTCAATGTACTTTTTAAATTTCCTCTTTAATTTTCTCATTGATCCATTGGCTATTCAGTAGCATGCTATTTAATCTCCACATATTTGTGATTCACTTTCAGTCTGTGTGTGTCCTTAGATCTGAAGTGAGTCTCTTGTGGCAGCCTATAGATGGGTCTCATTTTTACATCTATTCTGTCACTCTGTGTCTTTTGATTGGAGAATTTAGTTCATTTGCATTTAAAGTAATTTTTGATAAGGTATGCATTTTTGCCATTTTGTTGTTTTCTGTTTTAATAGTTCCTCTGTTCCTTTCTTCTCTTGTTCTCTTTGTGGTTTGATGAATTTCTTAAGTGTTATGTTTTTATTCCTTTTTCATTATTTTTTGTGCATTTACTGTAGGTTTTTGTTTTGTGCTTACCATGAGGTTAATATAAAACAGTCTAAATACAAAGTAGTCTATTTAAGTTAGTGTGCATTCTGGAAACTATATTTTTACTCGCCCCACCATGTTTTATGTTTCTGATGTCATAATTTACACCATTTTATTTTCTGTATCCCTTTTACTAATTATTGTAGATATAGTTAATTTTACATCTTCTGTTTTCTAAACTTCATACTAGCTTTATAATTGGTTATTTCAATAACTACTAAAACTTTGCCTTTACTAGTGAGATTTTTACTTTCATGTTTTCTCATTATTATTTAGTGCCTTTTCAGTTTAAAGAAGACCTTTCACATTTCTTTTTTTTTAAATTCCAGAATATTTTACAGTTTCATATTAGTTTTAGGTGTACAATATAGTGATTCAACAATTCTATACATTACTCAGTGCTTATCACAATAAGTGTACTCTTAATCTCCTTCACATATTTCACTTATTCCCCACCAACCTCCTCTCTGGTAATCAACAGTTCTCTATAGTTAGGAGTCTGTTTTTTGGTTTGTCTTTTTTTTTTCTCCATTTATTCATTTGTTTTGTTTCTTAAATTCCACATATGAGTAAAATCATATTGTATTTATCTTTCTCTGACAGACTGATTTCACTTAGCATTATACTCTCTAGATCCAACCATGTTGTTGCAAATGGCAATATTTCTTTCTTTCTTATGGCTGAGTAAAATTCCATTCATCTATTGATGGACACTTGGGCTGCTTCCATAATTTCGCTATTGTAAATAATGCTGCAATAAGCAGGGGGTGCATATATCTTTTTGAATTAGTGTTTTTGTGTTCTTTGTTTAAATACCCAGTAATGCAATTACTGGGTCATATGGTAATTCTATTTGTAATTTTTTGAGGAACCTCTATAATATTTTCCAGAATGGCTGCAGCAGTGCACAAGTGTTCCTTTTTCTCCACATCCTCACCAACACTTGTTTCTTGTGTTTTGATTTTAGCCATTCTGGCAGGTTTGAAGTGATATCTCATTGTAGTTTTGATTTGTATTTCCCTGGTGGTGAAAATTTTAGATTTTATTAATATTATAGTTCTCACCTCATTTTGTGACCTTACTCCTTTGTTTCTATGACTGTTTTGTTAAAGACTGGGCAACCTCCATGAATTCATCTAAGGTTGTCTGTTAAGTGCCTTCCATCACCTTATCCACTTGAGCCAAAGAAGGGCAGATCCATAGTTGCCCTAGTGGTAAATAGAATGGGAACATGTGGAAGTGGTAAAACAGCAGAAGTGAGTGATGATAGAGTGAAGTATATAGAGAGATAAAACATCATTAATAAGAATTGGATGGGGCACCTGGGTGGCTCAGTTGGTTAAGTGTCTGCCTTCAGCTCAGCTCATGATCCCAGGACCCTGTGATCCAGCCCTGCTTCAGGGTCTCTGCTCAGTGGGGAGTCTGCATCTCACTCTCTCTCTGCCCCCCCCACTTGTGCTCACATGCGCATGCACACACGTGCACTTTCTATCAAATAAATGAATAAATCTTAAAAAAAAAAACAATAATTGGATCAAATTTTCCATAGTTTCTGTTAGAGTGGAATGGCACCTTCCAATTTCTCTGGATTCCCTGAGGAGAGAACTTTTTAAACACATTCCTGGCAGCTCTGCACTCCTTTTAATCAGTCTGCACCACATGAGTTGGAATGACTCATGTAATTGGTGAACAAATGCTATGCTTGGCTAAGCTTCTTCCTCCTTTTTGAGAATGCGCTTGCCTGCAGGGAGACATAACGTGTTCTTGCTTCTACAGGGAAGAGGTCCTGTTCTGGTTCCATTCTGCTATGAATCAGTGAATTCACTTGTCTGATTCCAGGGTTTATTATTAATAAGTCCACCTGATTAACAGAAGTGAAGCTGCATCCTTCCACTTATACTTTATAAGTAAATTATATAAAGGTGATATTTTGCCTCTCTACCTCCATCTCCTGTGTTTTTTAAATTTTTGTTTAGAAGCCGGGCAGGGAGCTTCTCAGAGATCTCGAGTATAAAGAGGGTGCAATAAAATTTTCAAATGAATAACAAATTTTACGGTTGTCTTTATAATCACTACTAAAATTTAAAAACTTAAAGACTAGATATCAATTTTAACTATACATTCTGCAGAAAATCTCAGAAAAGTAGCATCTCCTACATATAAAAAATTGGAGAGTTCAAATAAATGCTGATTCTGGAA
The DNA here is from genome assembly GCF_002201575.2 of Neomonachus schauinslandi. Classification (NCBI taxonomy): domain Eukaryota; kingdom Metazoa; phylum Chordata; class Mammalia; order Carnivora; family Phocidae; genus Neomonachus; species Neomonachus schauinslandi. The sequence goes on from NC_058419.1 coordinate 53,159,392, forward strand.
TTCAAATCACTCTATCATTTGAACTTTGACTTGTTGAAATTTCACATATTTCATAGGTAAATCAAGTATACAGTAAGGATGTATTTGGTTGAGAATGTGCTATTGTTTATTAATATTTTAAAATAAAGGGGGAATAATTAAAATATTAGAGAGATATTTGGTTCTTTTTTAAAAAAAACTATCTGAGAGAGAGTGAGAGTGAGCGAAAGAGAGAGAAGGAGCAGGGGGAGGGGCAAAGGGAGGGGGGAAGCAGACAACCCACTGGGCAGGGAGCCTGATGTGAGGCTCAATCCCAGGACACCAGGATCATGACCTGAGCTGAAGGCAGACACTTAAACGACTGAGCAAGCCAGGCACCCTGAGATATTTGGTTTTTAATGGAGATAACTTTAAAGAATGATTTTACAGTACTCCAGAATATGAACAAATATAGCCTCCCAAATTACATAAATTTAAATTAAACAGTAGATATATGAGGACAGGAAGATGGTGGCACAGTACAAGTACCCCTGTTTCACCACATCCCATGAATACAAATTAGTAAACATCAAATCATCCTAAATATCTCCCAGAAATTGACTTGAAGACTGCAAGAACAAATTCCACAAATACAGGGAGAGAAGTGGCCACCCAAAAGAATGTAAGAAGTGTTTCAATATAGGGAAAGCCTATATAAGGCTAGCAGATTTTTCAATAGAAACTTTGCAAGCCAGAAGAATGTCATGATTTATTCAAAGTGCTGAATGGGAAAAATCTAGGTAACTTTATTTATTTATTTATTATTTATTTATTTATTTATTTATTTATTTATTTATTATAAGCAAGGGACAGATGGGGGAGGGGCAGGGGGAGAGGGAGAGTGAGAATCCCAAGCATGCTCTACGCCCAGCATGGAGCCTGATGTGGGGCTCAATCCCACAACCCTCAGCTCATGACACAGGCTGAAATCGAGTCAGATGCTTAACTGACTGAGCCACCCAGGTGCCCCTAAAATTTTGTTATTTTGTTCATCACAGAATTTTTGGATCAATTTTGATAATTTATAATATTGCATAAAATGTTTTTATCCAGACTTCTGAGCTTTTTGGCAACTCCTTATTATTTGTGCCTGAGGTGAATGCCTCACTCACCTTTCCTTAGCCCCTGCAAAGATACCAAAAATCATGATGTTAAGAAAGCAGAGTGGCATGATATATTCAAATGCTGAATGGGAAAAATCTACAGCCAAGAATATTCTATTCAGCAAGGCTATCATTCAGAGTAGAAGGAGAGATAAAGAGATTCCCAGACAAACAGAAACTAAAGGAGTTCATGACCCCTAAACCAGCCCTGCAAGAAATCTTAAAGTGGAAAGTAGAGACACAAAGTGACAGCATAGAGGTAGGAAACACAAAAGCAATTAAAATGAATATTGCTGGAGCGCCTGGGTGGCTCAGTCGTTAAGCATCTGCCTTGGGCTCAGGTCATGATCCCAGGGTCCCAGGATTGAGCCCCGGTTTGGGCTCCCTGCTCCACGGGAGGCCTGCTTCTCCCTCTCTCACACCCCCTGCTTGTGTTCCCTCTCTCGCTGTGTCTCTCTCTCTCAAATAAATAAAATCTTTAAAAAAATGAATATTGCTGTAAACATTTCAGTCAAGGAACTCACAAAAATTATTTGAAATATAATAACATGTACCAAAATTATGGGGAGGAGGGGAGAAAGAAATGGGTTCATATGTAAATGACCATTAGCTTAATAGAGACTGCTATATGCAGAAGAGGTTATATACAAACCTTTCAGTAACCAGATGTCAACAGCCACTAGTAAGCATGCAAAGAATAAAGAAAAAAGAAATCCAAATATATCACTAGGGAATACCACCAAAAAATGAAGGAGAAAGAGAAAATCTCCAAAAACAACCACAAAACAAGTAATAAAATGGCAATAAATATGTATCTATTAATAATTACTTTGAATGTAAATGGACTAAACACTCCAATCAAAAGACATAGGCTGTCGGGATGGGGAAAAAAAAAAACAAAACACAAAAAACAAAAAACAAGAGCCATTTATATGCTGCCTACAAGAAACTCATTTTAGACCTAAAGACGCCTTCAGATTGAAAGTGTTGGAATGGAGAAATATTTCTCATGCAAATGGATGTGAAAAGATACTTGGAGTAGCAATACTTATATTGGACAAAATGGACGTGAAAACAAAGATTATAACAAGTGACAAAGAAGGACTCTTTATAATAGTAAAAGGGATAATCCAACAAGAATATATAACAATTGTAAATAGTTATGCCCCCAACTTGGGAGCACCCCAAAAATAAAGTAACTAACAAAACACATAAAGGAGCTAATCAATAATAATACACTCATAGTAAGGGTCTTTAACACCTCACTGACATCAATGGACAGATAGTCTAAACAGAAGATCAACAAGGAAACAGTGGCTTTGAATGGCACCCTGGACCCGATGGACTTAAGAGATATATTCAGAACATTCCATCCTAAAACAGCAGAATACACATTCTTTTCAAGTGCACATGGGACATTCTCCAGAATAGATCACAATTAGGTCACAATATTAGTCCATAAAACAGGCCTCAACAAATTCAAGAAAATCAAAGTTATACCATGCACCTTTTCTGACCACAATGCTATGAAACTAGAAGTCAACCACAGGAAAAAAAATCTGGAAAGACCACAGATATCTGGAGGTTAAATAACATGCTAATAAAAATGAATGAGTCAACCAGGAAATAAAAAAAAAATAAATGAAAAAAACATGTGGTAGCAAATGAAAATAAAAACATAGAGGTCCAATACCTTTGGGATGCAGGAAAAGCAGTTCTAGGAGGGAAATTAAAAGCAATACAGGCCTACCCCAAGAAGCAAGAAAAATCTCAAATAAACAACCTAACCTTATACCTAAAGGAGCTAGAAGTAGAACAAGAAACAATGCCTAAAGATAGCAGAAGGAAGCAAATAGCAGAAATAAGTGACATAGAAACTAAAGAATAAAAACCAAACCAAAAAAAAAAAAAAAAAAAACAGTAGAGCTGATAAATGAAACCAGCAGGTGGTTCTTTGAAATAATTAATGAAATTGATAAAACTATAGTCAGACTTATCTAAATGAAAACAGAAAGGACCCAAAATAAATAAAATCACAAATGAGAGAGGAAAAATAACAACAAATGCCACAGAGATACAAACAATGAGAATATTATGAAAAAGAAATATATGCCAACCAATTGGACAACCTAGGGGAATGGATAAATTCCTAGAAACATATAAACTACAAAAACTGAAACAGAAGAAATACAAAATTCGAACAGACCTATAGCCAGCAAAGAAATTGAATCAGTAATCAAAAAGCTCCCAACAAACAACAGTCTAGGAGCAGAAGGCTACACAGGCGAATTCTACCAAACATTTAAAGAAGAATTAATACCTATTCTTCTCAAATTATTCCAAAAAATAGAAAGGGAAGGAAAACTTCCAAATTCATTCTATGAGGCCAGCATTACCCTCATAGCAAAACGAGATAAAGACACCACCAAAAAGAGAACTAGAGGCCAATATCTCTGACGAACATGGATGCAAAAATTCTCAACAAAATACTAGCAAACCAAATCCAACAATACATTAAAAAATAACCGTTCACCATCATCAAGTGGGATTAATTCCTGGGTCACAAGGGTGTTTCAATGTTCACAAATCAATCAAGGTGATGTATCACATCAATAACAGAAAAGATAAAAATCACATGATCATCTCAATAGACTTAGACGAAGCATTTGACAAAGTACAACATCCATTCATGAAAAAAAAAAAAAAAAACCCTCAACAAAGTAGGGCTAGAGGGAATATACCTCAACAAAATAAAGGCCTTATGTGAAAAACCCATGGCTAATATCATCCTCAATCAGGAAAAATTGAGAGCTTTTCCTCTATGGTTAGGAACAAGATAGGGGGGTCCATTCTCACCACTGTTATTCAACATATTACTAGAAGTCCTAGCTACAGCAATCAGACAACAAAAAGATATAACAGGTATCCACATCTACAAGGAAGAAGTAAAATTTTCACTATTTGCAGATGACATGATACTCTATATAGAAAACACAAAAGACCCCACCAAAAAAGTGCTAGAGCTGAAAAATGAATTCAGTAAATTGACAGGATATAAAATCAATATACAGAAATCTTTTGCATCTCCTTACACCAATAATGAAGCAGCAGAAAGAGAAATTAAGGAATCAATCCCATTCACTATTGCACCAAAAATAATAAGATACTTAGGAATAAAACCATCTGAAGAGTTGAAAAACCTGTACTCTGCAAACTATAAATCACTGATGAAAGAAATTTAAGATGACAGAAAGCAATGGAAAGATATTCCATGCTCATGGATTGGAAGAACAGATTTTGTTAAAATGTCTATACTACCCAAAGTAATCTACATATTTAATGCAATCCCTATCAAAATACCAAGAGCATTTTTCACAGAGCTAGAAAAAACAATCTTAAAATTTGTATGGAAAAAGCTGCAAAAGGCCCCAAATAGCCAAAGCATTCTTGAAAAGGGAAAGCAAAGCTGCAGGCATCACAATTCTGGACTTCAAGTTGTATTACAAAGCTGTAGTGATCAAACAGCATGGCACTGGCACAAAAAACAGACACATAGATCAATAGAACAGAATGGAAAACCTAGAAATGAACCTGTGATTATAGGGTCAATTAATCTTCAATGAAGTGGGAAAGAATATCCAATGGGGAAAAAAAGACAGTCTCTTCAACAAATGGTGTTGAGAAACCTGGACAGCAACATACAAAATAAAGAAACTGGACCACTTTCTTATGCCATACACAAAAATAAATTCAGAATGGATTAAAGTCCTAAATGTGAGACCTGAAACCATGAAAATCCTAGAGGAGAATACAGGCAGTAACCTCTTTGACATTGGCCATAGCAACTTCTTTCTAGATATGTCTCCCGAGGCAAGGGAAACAAAAGCAAAAATAAAGTATCAGGACTACATCAAAATAACAAGCATCTGCACAGTAAAGGAAACAATCAACAAAACTAAAAGGCAACCTATGGAATGGGAGGAGATATTTGCAAATGGCATACCTGATAAAGGATTAATACCCAAAATATTTAAAGAACTTATAAAGCTCAACACCCCAAAACCAAATAATCCAGTTAAAAAATAGGCAGAAGCCATGAATAGATATTTCTCCAACAAAGACATCCAGATGCCCAACAGACACATAAAAGATGATCGAAATCACTGATCATCAGGGAAATGCAACTCAAAACTGCAATGAGAGATCACCTCACACCTGTCAGAATGGCTAAAATTAAGGACACATGAAAAACAGGTGTTGATGTGGATGTGGAGAAAGGGGAACCCTCTTGCACTGTTTGTGGGAAGGGAAACTAGTGCAGCCACTCCGGAGAACAGTATGGAGACCCCTCAAGAATTAAAAATAGAGCTACCCTACAACCCAGTATTTGCACAACTGGGTATTTACGCAAAGAATACAAAAATCCTAATTTGAAGTGATACATGCACCCAGATGTTTATAGCAGCATTATCTACAACAGCCACATTATGGAAATAGCCCAAGTGTCCATCTACTGATGAATGGAATAAGATTTTATTTATATACAATGGAATATTACTCAGCCATAAAAAAAAATGAAATCTTGCCATTTGCGATGACAAGGAATGACTTAGAGAGTAATATGCTAAGCAAAATAAGCCAGTCACAGAAAGACAAATACCATATGATTTTACTTATATGTGGAGTCTAAGAAACAAATGAGCAAAGGGGGAAAAAAAGACGGAGAGGCAAACCAAGAAACAGAGTCTTAACTATAGAGAAAAATCTGATGGTTACCAGAGGGGATTGGAGTGGGGGGGAGGAATAGGTTAAATAGGTGATGGAGATTAAGGAGTATCACTTATTGTGATGAGTACTGGGTGTTGCATGGAATTGTTGAATCGCTATATTGTACACCTGAAACTAATATTACAGTGTATGTTAACTAACTGAAATTTAAATGAAAACTTAAAAAAAGTAATTTCTAATCCATGCCACTGTAATAAACCTTGCCTGGGGTTTAAATTTAAGTTCCAGGCCTCTAAAGTGGGATCCTGAGGAACAACAACCCCGTTTGCTTTCCCATGGTCCTTCCTGAGGTTACTCTTTTTGTTAAATGCAGTGGTCAAGTCTTTACCCCCATAATTTGCTGATAGACTTGTATGAAGTTGAAGGTTTGCTTCCTTGAATCTTGACTACTGCCCATTTCAATAGCACTCCAGATCCCCTAGCACCATATTACAAATTATTTTTGCTAGGGATTCTCCATATCTCCAAGCAGGTCTGTGTGATCTCCAACCCAGTTCACTTCCAGCCAACCCTGGTTCAGACTAGTACATGGAAGAATTGATAGTCTATCCTTACTGTGCTTAAAAGTTCAGTTGTACTCTATGTGTGCATGCACATGTGTGTCTGTGTGTACTTATTTATTTATTTAAAGACTTTATTTATGAATCTGAGAGAGAGAGAGAGAGAGAGCACTCGAGAGAGGGCATGAGCAAGGTGAGGGGCAGAGCCCAGCAGGGCGCGGGTCTGGGGCTCCATACCGGGACTGTGGAACCATGACCTGAACTGAAGGCAGACCCTTAACCAACTGAGACACCCAGGCGCCCCTGTGTGTCTGTGTTTAGAGAGGGTTGTCAATGTGTGTGGGAATAACTTTTTGACAGGCACTTAAAAGAAATCAGAGTTAGCAACTATTGCCAAACATGTTCAGGTTTGTTTTTCTGTGCTCCCGCTCATGGCAGTGGCAGAAAGATGCTGGGGTGTTAGTGGACCTGTACATGCTGTGGAAATGCTCCTCCAGCAGCTGCATCATGGGCGCCAAGGACCATGTGTCCATCCAGATGAATGTGGCTGAAGTTGACAAGGTGACAGGCACGTTCAACAGCCAGATTAAAACTTACACTATCTGTGGAGTCATTTGTAGGATGTATGAATCAGATGAGTCCGTCCTCTGCCTGGCCGAGGCCAACAGCATCATTTCAAAGAACTTCTGACTGGAGAGGATCATGGATGTGGAATATTTGTCATAAATAAATAGCAAAACCTCCCCCCAAAACGTGTTCAGTTTTATCAGCATCCCAAATATATATGTCCAGGTAATTTTCAGGATGTGCCCCCCCCCCCCGCATTGGAAAAAAAAATTACATTCTCTTCCAGCATAATAAATTACTGTCTTTTTTTTTTTTTTAATACCAACTGTATGGAGCCGTCTAATGCTCCATCTCACTTTGAAATGCCAAAGTCATCCTTCTGAAAAGTCACACAATTAGGTGAAATACATGGCCTAATAAAAATCTCTCACCTTCTCCGTGAGCACTGGGACAAAGATAAGAGGACTTTAAAAACCATTCACAAAGGACATGGCCTGGGTCTTCTAATTTATTATCCAGAGGTTTAATGACTGGAAATCTATTTTAAAAATCAAACACTAGTTTTTTGGGGAAGACACAGAGAAGAGACAACACAGCATTTAAGATTGTAAACTCTGGCATCAGATAGAGCTAAGTCTAAGTTACTTAACTTTTTTACAATTCAGTTTCTTCATCTGTAAAACGGATGTAATAGTAGTACTTCACTTGCAGGGTTGCTGCATTAAATAGTATAGTGCAATAAAACATTTAATTGTGTACCTGACACCTAGGAAACAATCAATATATATGTTACCTATCCCTATAAATATTATTTAGATCTATAATCCCTTTTTTTTTCTTTTAGTTGTTGGTTGCTTTTCCTTTTCCCTTGTAGCCATTTTACATGTCTGCTCCTTGCTCTCCTTGAAGGGAGATAGTTCGATGATCTTCATGCTGCACCCATTCTGCTGTTTTGCTTGTGCACATGTTATAAGTTGAGATTTATTATAATCAGTTGCTTATTCTAATATAAGTCAGCTCGTGTCCATAGAGATATCTGGTCTTCAGAGGCACTGTATTGAGGCCCTAGTATGCATTTACTAGCTTCTCATATCTAATGTGATGTTAATGTGGTACAAGGGACTCTCAGTCATTATCCCACCCTTAACTACACTAGCAAGCAGGTTTGTCTTTTGTCTCTTCATTGTTAACTATCTTCTTTTTAATATATGCTACTTTTTGCTACTCCTGCCTCCCAACTTCTTCAAGTCACCGCTGATATATTTTTTTCTTCCTTACTTAATATTTTCTTTATTTATTTTTGCATGAAATGTCTTTGACTGATGTTTTATACAAATCACCAGTCAAGAGAATACTCTTTTCACACTACTGAATTGACCAATCTTAATATACTAGTTGTAATATTTGGGTCTCTGGCACTTCTTTCCTTTGTCCATTTATTGATAGCATTTTAGACGTTACGCCTTTGATCTTACATATGGTTTTATTTTTTTTGGATAACTTGTAAGATATGTGGTATTATAGTAGACTGAGGCTTTTAAACAGCTACTCTTTGGGGCGGTGGGGTCTTACCGTGTTTTGAACCCAGAAAATCTTTC